>NC_089822.1:4315930-4379556 GCF_035046505.1 Tiliqua scincoides
TTCTAGGTTCCTCTTTCTTCCCAGTGGATCCAATTTTAAAAGATAAGAAAATTTCTGTGGAGTCTACGCATTCCAGTATTTGCATAAAACATTTGCATCATTAAAAGCACACAATGTAATTCATCAGAACAGCGCCAGTTTCAGTAGAAAATAGATGAAAAATTACATATTTTTTCCCCCAGTGACAGAAATAGTTCTGGGGACTTTAGTAGAAGAGAATGGAAAAGAAATCAAAGGAAACTATGAGAAGTTTATCGCATTTACAGGTGGGACCTCGATATCCACCGATTTGGAATCCACTGATTTGACTCACCACTGATACTGAGGTCCAGCTTTAAAAGCCTTGTAACAAGGGGGAAAAAAGAGCACCAAAATCTAATTTCCTACCTTTGCACTGTTTAACCGTGCTGGTTGCAAGCTTCTTGGGGTTAAAGATAGTTTTAAAGTCCCACTTCTTGTTCCTCTGTTGCCACCCCAGAATGCATTGGTACAGAGCAAGAAACCTGGAAGTGAGTCTATGTTTTTCCACTGATTTGGTATCAACTAATTTTTTTAAAATCCAATAGTGGTTCCGGAAAAGAACCCCAGTGGATAATAACACACAACCTGTATTTACCACCTCCTCCTCCAAGCAGCTCAGGGCAGTATACATGGCTCCTTCTACTTAGTTTATCCTCAAAAACAACCCTGCAAAGTTGAGGGGAACTGAGAGCCAGTGGCTGGTTGAAGGCCACACAGCAGTAGCATCACTAGGGGCCATGGCACCAGGGATGGTCATGATATGGTGCCGCATCAAGACGGCACTTCCACAGGAGGAGGCTTTGGTGGTGGCTTCTCAGTCTGGCCGTCATGATGAGCACAAAGAGGCCACAATGGCAGCAGCCTCTCCACCTGGACACCATGCCCTTCCTCCCCCAGAGGATCTCGTTGAACTTCCAGAGGAGAAGGAACAAGGCGGCAGTGAGATTGCAAAACCACTGAAACAGGAGGAGATGCTGCGGCTTTGCAGTCTCACTTCTGCCCTGTTCCTTCCTTCCTGGTGGTTCAAAAAAAGATTCTGGGGGGTGGGGGTATGGAAACTGGATTGCAAAGCCACCAAAACATGCAGAGGAGGGGGCAGTTGTATATCTGTGACCATGCTGCTGCTACTTCTCCAACCACCACCATCTTGGCAGGGTCTCATGCAGCTCCCCCTAGTGGCCTGGCACCCGGGGTGGCCCACGCTCACCCCCCACTTGCTACGCCACTACCACACAGTAAACTTCATGCTCAGGAATTTGAGTCCAAGACAATCTGGATCCAAGCTCAGTACTCTAACCACAATACCACACGATTCTCACTGAGCTGCACCAGAGAGATTCATGGAGCCCTATCGCAAGAGAACACAGTTACTCGAGGATTCAGAAACATTGAGCCGCCTTGAGTCCCTTCGGGGAGAAAGGCGGGGTAAAAATAAAGTATAATAATAATAATAATAAAAACCTGTAGCAGTTGGATTTTGGCTGCTATGGGAAATAGTGTAACCTCAAATAGAGTTGAATAAAGTATTAATTCAGATGCCAGTTTAACATCTGAGTTTGAGATTTCACTCTCAAATGAAGGCATGGGAAATCATAGCAACTTTCAGATGTTTGCTGAGAAGACTGGTTCCAGCTGTAGTGGGGATGGTCTTCTTCTGTCATATTTCGTGTTCTCTTCTTGGTCAGGCCTCCTTCTGGCTACCAGGCATCCCCCAAAGGAAAGTCTCTCTTTCATCCTTGTTATATTGGAAAATAAATTAGTTGGACTCTCGCTATCAGGGAGTCTGTCATTAGGGGAATATTTGTCTTTTCCTGTTTCCCCTGCAGTTTCTATCAAGGGCTTGAGCATGAGGGGTTATATCTCTTTTTTATCTCTCGTATGTGTTAACTTAGAAGAGAAGGAAAACAGAAAAGATATTTTATCGGAGTGTGTGCTCTGGAAGGATTGTTGTCATTGTTGAGGTGTCCATATATATTATCTCTTGCTCTCTTTCTGGCTGACCTCCTTTCTCCAAGAAAGTGGCTGGAGATATTTCTACTAAAAAAAAAAAAAAGGAAGAAGAAATGGGAGGATGAGATTTCAGGTGCTACTTTTCCCCCTCAAGTTATTAAAGTTATTACATTTATATCCTACTTCTCTCTTCACATCTCTCATCAGGATCTACTCCAGGCTCCCCCCATCAAACTTTGGTCTTAACTGTTTTTAATCTCTCTCTCTCTCTCTCTCTCTCTCTCTCTCTCTCTCACACACACACACACACACACACACACACACACACACACACACACGTATATAGATGGAGAGGTGCCCAGGCCAGAAGGAGCGTAGCTGGAGAGGGGTGCAAAGCACTAAGTTTTGCAGGGAGCCTCCCTGCAACTTGCAAGAGGCCCCTCCCCTTCAGAGCCCTTCTGGGCAGGGGGAGCAAATTGGAGGTGTATGTCTTCCGGGAGCATTCCAGGCAGGCCTTCAGAGCATATGTCTCCGTTTTGCTCCCCCCACTCAGAATAACTGAGGGCATGGGGCTGCTTGCACATTGTAGGAAGGCTCCCTGCAAAACTTAGTGCTTTGCACCCCCTTTAGCTATGCTGCTGCAGGCCCCCATTTCAGCAGATCTGGTATCCATGTACTCAATTATCTGAGGATCCGAGGGGCACAGTGAGACTTTTCCCGTTAGCCCAGGAAGAGCCACAGCTGCACCAATGGGGCTACTCGGATCTGCGCCACCTAAATTGGTGGCACAAATCCGAGCAGCCTGGAGCCTCCCCATGCTGTCCAGGAACGGGCTAGGATCCAGCATAAGTGCCAGATCCAGGCCCTGGCCCCACCACTGCTCTCCACCCACCCGCTCCCGGGAACACCCACTGCCTACACTCTCTGCCCTGAAATAACAACAACAACAACAACAACAACAACAACAACAACAACAACAGGTATTTATATACCGCCTTTCTTGGTCTTTATTCAAGACTTTATTCAAGGCGGTTTACATAGGCAGGCTTTATTTAAATCCCCCCTTATTAAATAGGGATTTTTACAATTTGAAAGAAGGTTCTTTCTTTCAAGAACCACAACATTCAGGTGTTTCTCTCTGATCTGGCTTCACATTCTGGCCTCCATCCTCCCACGCTCAGAGCAGATGGAAATAGCTCGGCTTCAGCTTGTCAGCTGCTTCAAGGTCGCATGGTGCCGGTGGCCTCGAACTGGCGACCTTGTGGATGTTATCTTCAGGCAGACGGAGGCTCTACCCTCTAGACCAGACCTCCTGCCCACGCCCCTTCCCCAAATGTCTCCTTCCCCACGCCCCCCCAGACCCCTGCGCTAACTGAGCTCAGCCAACGCAAACTTACCAGGCCCCAGGGCTCACTCTGGCACAAGGCTGGCACACCTCGGTGCACCAACTTATGTACTCCAAGAGTGGCGCAAAAGTGCTTTACGGCACTTTTGCAACACTTTTCGGCCAACATACGGGACTTGTGCTGGTCAAAGGGGCGCTCTGGATTGCGTTCTCCCTTATTTCCTTTCACTTCCCTGACTCTTCTCCTCTCCCCTTCCACCCCATTCCCACAAAACCCCCATATCTCCAACCCAAGTTCCCCTGGGAAGCCCTTCTAATTTCCTTGCATCCTTCTCTCCTTCTCTTTCCCTCCATGCTTGTGCCATCACTCACCACTTTCCCTTTTAGGGATTTCCATGTTGCTTGTCTGTCTCTTTCTCTTGCCACTGTACATATCAACTGATTACATTTAGGACTTAGCCACACAAATGGCTATGAAACATTGAAATGCTTTTATCTTGATTCCTCTTCCCTGCATCTTTAAAAATATCCCCACAATAAAAGCTTGTTTGTTGCATCTTCACCCTCGCCTCCCTTGCCCTTCTCTGCTGACCCACTGAGCTAAGCCATTGGGCCCCAGCACGAGACCGACTTTCCCTATGCGTGCATGTTCGAAACACACCAATAACAGAGCCTGTGAATAGAAATAAACCACCACCACCCCACTTCATGTCATCTTCACTGAGTACCACTGTGCTTCTGGGCTCAATTCAAGGGTTGTTAGAACTCATTTTCACCTTCTGTTGTATCTGAATGCTATTATTTTGCTGTTGTTTGTCTTGGTGCTTTTCAACGTTTGGCACCAAATTACTATATTTTTAATTGTTGACTTTGAGCTGACTTGAGTCCAGTGGGAGACATTTGAAATAAAAGATACGGGCTTAAGCTTATGGAAAAAGTAGGTTTTAGGTAGGAATTTGAAGGAGGGAGGGGTGACATCTTGTAGGTGACAGCACTTGGGAAGGGAAGTAGATGAATTAGGGGCATAAGGAATAAAAAAGTGAACAGAAGGATGAAAACAGGGCAGCCAGGACCAGTCGAATGGTAATTGGTGTAAGAGTGAAAGAAAAAAAGGCACCTGAGGGGGGACATGACTGAGGTGTACAAAATTATGCAGGGGGTAGACAGAGTGGATAGACACTCTCATATAACACCAGAACCAGTGAGCATCCACTCAAATTGAATGTTTCAGAACAGATAAAAGAAAATATTTCGTCACCCAGTCTGTGGAACTAGTCTGTGGAACTCCTTGCCACAGGATGTGGTGATGGCACCTGGACTAGATGCCTTCAAAAGGGGGTTGGACAGATTTCTAGAAGAAAAGTCTATTACAGGTTACAAACCTGGGTGGGTTTTGTGCCATCTCCTGGTTTTAGAAGCAGGCTACCTCAGAAGGTCAGGTGCAAGGGAGGTCTCTCGTTACCTTGTGTGCTCCTGGAGGCACCTGGTGGGTTACTGAGAGATACAGGAAGCTGAACCATATGGCCCTGTGGCCTGATCCAGTGGGGCTTATGTTCTCATGCTTGCTAGTTTTTATTGCACGGTGAGTGTCAAAATTATTTAATCAGGCTCTGTAAATGACCTGGGGGCTGTCTTGCTTGCTCCCAACAGTGCCTTCAGCATCTGCAATTTCTTTCACCATCTACTCCCCCCCCCCTTTTTCAGGTTTGTAAGAGGACATTTTACAAATGGGTGAATATGAGAGCAGAAATGGAGAAAGTTGTGGTAATACATATTTAAAAGTGAAGTTGCGAGAGGCTTTGGAGATAACGGCGTATATTTATTTATCTTTGGAGAGCTTTGTTGTAGTTCCTAGAGTTCTCCTTGACACCTTATCTATCACCCAGCCTCCACTGCATATTCTAACATTGTGCTTCTTTTAATCTTTGGGTGTAAACAAAAGCTTTCTCTCTCTTTTTCTTTTCCTCCTCCTTCCTCATGGCACAATCCCATCCTGACAAAAGGAAAGGCTGAATATTGATTCATCTGCTCCAGGAAACCCTCCAAAGATAATTTAAAATACCACCCAATCTAGCAAATGCCCATTATATGATGGATTTCTTGTGCGTGTCTGTGCCTCCCCCTTTACATATTGGAATTCTCATAGATTGTATTTGAAGTGCGCATACATTTAGATTTGAAGGCTGAAATCCTCCTGTAGTGTTTTGAATCAAACGGAGACAAACAAGAATGAACAGAATGGGCGCTTTGCCCCCCCCCCTTTAGAAGATTGGGTGGAAACCACTCTCAGCTCTTTACCTTGTTCTCAACACTTTCCCCAAACCACCATTGATTTTTCAATCTCGTCGGGATGTACAAAATTTGTACCTTTATTCCTGTTGATATTTCTGCCTCCCCTGCCAGGACAACTTCTTATCAGGGGCAAGCTGATCTACAATTTTCACTGCGCGGGTCTGACAAATGGTTGCATGTTCTGGGCGTGTGATCATGGGCACGATGTGACCCACCTCTCAAAGGACGACACATCCAATGATCAGTTTTTCAAAACTAGTTTCTGGTTCGGGGCCCTGATCTGTAACATGGAATAAACTGTACATAGTTTCAGTTTCGGAGCAGAAGAGCATAGCTATCTGTGGCATCTATTAACCGCTGCTGTGCAAAGAACACCTTTTAAAGTTGTGTCCTCTCATATTTAACAGGGAGACAGCAACTGTCCCTCTTCATCCCAGCATAGCATCTTTTTCAATGGCTATTGCATTTCTTTTGCACCTCTAACTGTGACTCCTTTAGGGGCAGGGAACCATTTATTGATTTTACTATGTAAATTGCTTGTGAACTACGTCTGTTGAAAGCAGTATCTTCTTCTTCTTCTTCTTCTTCTTCTTCTTCTTCTTCTTCTTCTTCTTCTTCTTCTTCATCATCATCATCATCATCATCATCATCATCATCATCATCATCTCTTGTCCATTCTATGCTGTCCGGTTCATATTTTATTTAGTTTGCCTTTGACATTGGTAGGAATGAACTGCACTGAAGAGAAGCCTATGGTGATTACAGCCTCTGAAGAATAGCCCCAAATGGCCCTCCCCTGCAGAATTGCTTCCAAGGATGTTCCATCCAGATTTGAATCCTTGCTTGAATTCCAGAACCCCCCACTCCAATTCTGGTCAAGGTTGCCCTCCCCCACATTCACACTCCTTACTTGATTGATGGAAGGTGGATACAACAGGCAAATCAAGGTGACTCTTGGCCCGCCCTCTGCATTGCTCAAGCACAAGGCATGACTCAGCTGCAGGACTGTGCTTCATGAGCATGGGTGGGACCAACTGGGGAGTGGGGGGGGGGAGAACTTCCTCTTACTGGTATATAAAATCTCTGTCCTCTTTCAGAGAGAGGGAGGCATAGAGATGGAGATAGCCAACAGGAGCAGGGGAGAGAAATCCTCTCTTTGCTCTCTGTCCCAGCAAAGGCAGAAAGGTGGCGGTGGTGCGGGTCATCATAAAGGCCAGGGTTTCAATTTCCCTGGCCCTTAGAAGGTGTGACCTTTAAGGTCAAGGTGGTGGAAGCACCTCTCCCTCCACTAGCCTCAAGCCCTTAAGCTTTGGAAAATGCACAGAGCCTAGTGGTCATAAGGAGTTCTGAATGATATAACTCATGACCCAATCCTAATGGGCCACTTTGCAAGCAGAAGGAGTGCTCTGCCAGGGGAGACTGCTTGATGGCAGTTGCAGAAGGGTCTCTGACAGAGCACTAAGCCATGTGCTGCTAGAGAGCCAGTGGCCTCACGCACAATGACAGCTTGAGACCAGCCCCCTGACTCAGGTAAGTTGGCAGTGGAGGCAGGATGGGAGTAATGGTGGAGGGCAGATCAGGGCTGCAATGGGGCCGGAAGGAGGGCAGATCTGGCCTGGGAAGGGAGTGGTTTGGCAGCAGCAGTGGCTGCTGAATCAAACCACCTTTCCACAGCTGATCCTGATGCTCAGATTCACCCGCACCAGTGTTTTCATGAGCCCCACTGCACCACAGAGGCTATCCCCAAGGTAAGTGAACTGCCCCCTTGCAGGATACAGCACAAGCCACTTTGACACAGCTACATCGGTGAGTGGGGAGCGTAGCATTGGGCTCTCAGCCATGCACTTGAATCCTTGCCTGACCAGTTGGGATAGAGGAAACACCCGCCTTCCTCAAAATCCTTTCAATCCATTAACACAAATTAAGATACTTCTGGGAACCAGACAAAGCTCATCGCCACAACTATCTTCAGCCGGGCCCTGCACCACCCAGTCCAACAGCATGGTCTAAGCTGGTCCCTGCTTTGGCCTCTCCTCATCTGCGGCATACAGCCCAGAACCCCAGAACATTGGTGCTTAATGTTGCCTTTTAGAGCAGAGGTTCCCAAACTGGAGGTTTGCAACCCACCAGCCAAGGAAACACTTGTCCCTGCTTCCTTTAATAGGTGGAGAGGGGTGAAGGTAGCAATGTGACCCTCAGGAAGCAACACAAAAATGGCTGCTGCTGCATCCAGCATGCCCCAGGCCGCTGCCACCACCTCCTCCTCAGGAGAAGGGGCCTTTCATCCCCTTCCCTTGGATAAGGTGAGTAGCTCTGCAATGGGGCTACTTGATTGTACGATGACCCAAAGGTCGGCATTGAATGAAGAGCTTCCCTGTCAGGCGGCCAGCCGGACACGGAGGCTCAAGATCCGGTGGAGCAAAGCTCCATCAGTCCTGCCTCCCTCCTGCCCTGCTCCCTCCCCCGGCATGCCTGCACGCCCACCCCGGCACACCTCCTCCCCACCCTCCCTCTGCCTCCTCCCAACCCGGAATGCCACCTCCCCCATTCCCCCACCTACCTCGCCGCTGCCCAGTGGTCTGTGCAACCGCTGAATGGCAGGTGTCCAATGCTTCACTGGCGCTAACCCAGCACCGGCCTGAGCTGAGATATCACAGGCGCATCACTGGCACAAGGACCCACAAATGAGCCTTATGGCACATTTGTAACAGTGAGTGCCAGCATGCGGTCTTTAGAATTGGGCCCATAGAGGCAAGTGAATGCACTGGAACATAAGAACATAAGAACAGCCCCACTGGGTCAGGCCATAGGTCCATCTAGTCCAGCTTCCTGTATCTCACAGCAGCCCACCAAATGCCCCAGGGAGCACACAAGACAACAAGAGACCTGCAAGGCATTCTGGGAATTGTAGTTAAGAACATAAGAACAGCCCCACTGGATCAGGCCAGAGGCCCATCTAGTCCAGCTTCCTGTATCTCACAGCGGCCCACCAAATGCCCCAGGGAGCACACCAGATAACTAGAGACCTGCAAGGCATTCTGGGAATTGTAGTTAAGAACATAAGAACAGCCCCACTGGATCATGCCATAGGCCCATCTAGTCCAGCTTCCTGTATCTCACAGCGGCCCACCAAATGCCCCAGGGAACACACCAGATAACAAGAGACCTCATCCTGGTGCCCTCCCTTGCATCTGGCATTCTGACATAACCCATTTCTAAAATCAGGAGGTTGCACATACACATCATGGCTTGCACCCCATAATGGATTTTTCCTCCAGAAACTTGTCCAATCCCCTTTTAAAGGCGTCCAGGCTAGACGCCATCACCACATCCTGTGGCAAGGAGTTCCACAGACCGACCACACGCTGAGTAAAGAAATATTTTCTTTTGTCTGTTCTAACTCTCCCAACACTCAATTTTAGTGGATGTCCCCTGGTTCTTTTAGTGGATGACCCCTGGATGGAAAATCTTGCCATCATGTCGTGTTGCAAAGAGGGTACACATGCTCAGTGGTCTCAACCAGAGAGAGAGAGAGAGAGAGAGAGAGAGAGAGAGAGAGAGAGAGATGTTTTCCAAATGTCACCTCTCGTTCTACCTCAGTGTTGCTGGATCTGCATCTGTGGCACAAATTCTATGCAAGTTGCTCTGCTCTCCTCCCCAGCCCAGAGCTGCAGGGCCAGGCTGCATGATTTCATTTCTTCTGCTCAATGATCTGCTCCTCTGGTAGTACTGGAGGCTTTATTTAGGCAGTCACTTCCCCAGCTTCACTCTGGCATCCAAGCAGAGGCTGCCCATTTGAAGCGGAGCCCGGTGCTCAAAATAGTCCCCCATATGCTGAGTTTTCCTCACCAGCTCAGGGTGGATGCACCTCATTATTTTTAATTCTTCCTGTGCCGGCTTTGTTATTATCACTTTGGTGTTGACGCGGACCAAAATAGAAAGGGGTGTGGGTGTCTGTTGAGTGCTAGGTGCCACTTCAAGAGATGGCACGCTCCTCATTCTGAAAACAAAGGCTAAAATAGGAGCATGGCATTGGCAGAAGAAAAGTGTGTGTATTTATAGGATTCTGGGTGCCAAAGCTAATGAAAGGCATAACCTGGAGTCTTTGGGCACAATCCTGGGCTTCTTCTGCATTGGGGGGAATGTGTGCTCTGCTGGTGCACACTGTTGCAAAAGTGCCATAAAGCGCTTTGCGATGTCGCAGAGGTCTGCAGCGCTGGCGGGAAGGCCAGAGCCTTCCCAATAGTGCTGGTGGCCAGATCAACATCAGCAGGTACGTCCGGTGCACGGGGCAGGCCAGGATAGGATGGGGGCAGTGACTAGAGCAGCAGGTGGGTGGATTGGACCTGGAAGGGGGTTGAATCAGTGAAGCCAGCACATACCATATCCTATTCCCCTTCCCAGGCCTGATCTGCTGACATGGATCAACATGGACTTGTGCATTCTGTACCCATTGCATGCATTGCAGCATACAGCAGCCATTGCACCTGCTGGAGCTTACCTGAAGAAGACCTCCAGCATGCAAATTCTGCATGCAAAATGCAGCGGACGCCACATTGGCGTGGGGGAACTTAGGTAGGATTGGACTGTTTCACTTTTTATAATAAATCCCTACGGGCTCGAGAGGCAATCCCATATTTTACTTTAATTTCTAACTTGTTTACCTGAAAGCGAGAGCTATTTGAAGGTCAAAGGTGGCAAATGGGAAGAAAGGAAGGCCTGGATAAATGGGAAGAAGCAGAGGCATTCCTAAACAGGAAGTATTCACAAATTTCAGGAAAGCTGAGAGTCAGCTCAGCAGGCCTCTCTAGGGAAAGAGTTTCAAAGGCAAAGAACAAGAAAAAAAAAAGATTCTAGACTTCATTGATACTGTCCATACCTCCATCAGAAAGTGAGCTCTTGGGACCCCAGGGGTTAACATACAGGAGTACCCAGTAATTTAGATTAATTGGCTAAGAACTGAGCTGTGCTGTCTAAAGGTACATTGTGCCCTCTTGAGACTGCAAGGAACAGAAAAACCACAACTGCAGGCTTGACACTTAAGCTGAGATTTAGACCCCTTAAGTGCCTGGCCTACCTAAGAATCTAAACTGGGCACGGAGACCCCTGAACTGCTGGACGTTGGGACAATAGAGCCAGGGGTGGTACAACTATAGTGGGGACCCAGTGCCTGATGTGTGGGCCTGATCCTTACTTTGACACACCCCTGACCCAAAACTGGTCTACTGACTCTGAACATGGAAGCTGTGTTTAGTGATTGTGATTAGTAGCCATTGACAGTCCCCTTCCAGATGTTCTAAAACCATCGGTGTCAGTGGCCATCACCACATTGGCGGTCACACAGTCCATACATTGGTGAAAATGTACACCATTCCCCAAGTCTCAAATATGTTGTGCTGCAGAAACATACCAGGAGGATCCCAACCTTCCAAAGGAGAAGAATTGGGGGGGGGGGGGATAAAAGGACAGATGGTTGCCTTTCATGACCTTCCAGTGCAGCCAATGGTCCCTTCTTCCCAAGACTTCCACAAGCCATCACATTTCCCACCTCACTGGTCCCCCACCTTCCTCTGCGAGCAAGCACACCGTTCCTCTGCGCCATTCTTCTCCCCTTGAATGCCATCATCGATCACTGAAGCAGGCCAGACTGCAAAGGCGACTTTCTCCTTTAGTCAATTCGGCAGCCAACGGGGAAAGAGATTGATGTCTCTGCACCAGGACGTTTTTGGCCAGCCGAGCGCTTCGGCAATATGATAAGCCCAACTAGCAGCTGGTCTCATCGCTTAGCAGAAAGCCTCATTTTCTGCAAACAGTTTGGGTGCGATAATAGACTCCCGTTATTGCTGTGATTAGGCAGCAAATTATTCCATTAAATTGGAGTTATATTATTATTATTATTTATTATTTACTGAGTGCCAACAGGGTTGCTCGTATGGGGACGGAAGGAGACTTTGCGATGGAGTGTAAAAATGGGATGTAATACAGTAGTTTGCGATGACTTGGCCTCATTAACAATCTGCTCCATGTAAGGGAGGCTGAAGAAGGATTTGGCAAAGACCAACCCGAAAATTTGGGGACCGCAAGTTAAGACCTGAAGAACAAATGGTTAGACGGGTAAGGCAGGCAGGTTTGGTCATTGTGGCAGAAGTGGTCATGGGTGGGCAACTGTTTGCAGAAAAACTCACCGACTCTCCCACAAACCATCTCTGTGCCCTTGGCAGGAACATACCTAGAGGGGTCGCAAAGCACTAAGTATTTCAGAAAGGCTCCCCATGGCATGCAAGCAGCCCCTTCCCTCCTTCGGAGCCATTCTGGGCAGGGGGAGCAAAAAGAAGGTGAATGCCTTCATTTTGCTCCCCTCCCAGGAATGGCTCCAAAGGGGAGGGGCCACTTGACCACCATAGGGAGGCTTCTTGCAAACCATAATGCTTTGTACCCCCTCTAGCTACACTGCTACCCATGGATTTCACGGGGTGGTAGTGGGGGACATGCCATTGTGGCCCTTTTGAAATTTGGTTCTTGTAATATATAACTTCCAGTAAACCTGAGCAACATCTGTGACATTTAAAGCCCAATCCTATAGGCCTGTCTACTCAGAAGTTAAGTGCCATTATAGTCAGTGGTGCTCACTCCCATGAGAGTGGGATAGGATTGCAGCCTAAGTCCTCACAATGCAAGTGGATATTGGATTGGGGGGGGGGAGGGGGAAGGTTGGAGATTTCAAATCTGAAATGTAAATTTTAAAAATCTAAGTAGTTTAGGGAGTCTTTTGCATTTCAATTAATCTATTAATGTTTACATTACACCTTTTTCTGAGGAAGTATTTCTTTATACAGCACCTAATTTATTTCTTGCTTTTGCCACCCCGGAATGTGGCGATGGTCAGTAGCTCAGATGACTATGGAAGGAAGGGCCCAATCCTCTCCAACTTGCAGCGCCAATGCAGCCATGCCAAAAGAGCACATGCTGCATTCTGCGGTGGTGGGCAGTCACGGAGGCCTCCTCAGGGTAAGGGTACATTAGCATTGGGGCTGGAAAGTTGGATAGGATTGGACCTGTAATTAGACAAACTCATGAAGGAGGAGGTTGGCCACTAGTCATGAGGGATATGTTGAATCTCCATGTTCACAGCCAGTGAATGTCTCAATAGTGCTTGTGGGGGGGGGGGGGCAGAAAGGGAGAATGAAGGGAAAGGAGATTTAATTGCACCCCAATGGGCAAAAGTATAGCAAGTTGTGGGCTGCACTCATGCATAGTTGGGAAGAGAGGCTTCTTAGAGCAGGAATCTGAAAAGACTGGCCAGGTGGTCTGTCCGTGGGCTAGCGAAGCTCAATTTATTATTCTGGAAGACAAGTGAGATTATGCCAAGGTGCAGAGCCTGAATTTGCAAGGCCGGAGAGCAGTGGTTCTCAAACTTTTCCGGCTCATGCCTCCCCTGATCCTTGAAGCCATTGCCCACAGCTCCCCATTACAACACCTCACCTCCGTTACCCCCAAAATGGGGATGAAGGTGTTATAATTAGACACTAGAAACCAAAAAACTGTGGCTGCAATCCTAACCACACTTACCTGAGAGTAAGCCCCTTTGAACAAAATAGGACTTACTTCTGAGTAGACCCGGTTAGGATTGCACCCTGAGTTTGTTAGCAGCACACCTGGAGGGTTTTGGAAAGGGAGGGGGGAAGTGATGAATGTGCAGGGAGAGGGAAAGACTTTGTTTTGTGTGTATCTGCTAATTGCAAACTGATGCAAACTGAGACCCAGAGACTGTTTGGCTGGAATCCTAACTCCACTTTCCTGGGAGTAAGTCCCATTGAACACAATAGGACTTACTTCTGAGTAGACCTAGCTAGGATTGTGCCTTTTGTCTTACAATAGCAGCCAACAGAGTACCTCCCCTCCCCCCAAAAAAGGAGGCAGGAGGAAAAAGGGGAATGGCTAAAAAGGAATGGGGATTTTTATTTTTAATCAATTTTTTTGAGACAAAGCCATCAAGAGTGGCTTTTTTTTCTTTTTTGAAAGGGGAGAAGGGTGAAGATCCTGGGTTAAGCTGACACAGACCCTAAGCCTATGTAGGTCTACTCAGAAGTAAGCCCCATTTGTGTCAATGGGGCTTACTCCCAGGAAAGTGTGGAAGATTGTAGCCACACCCAGCAAGATTACACCCCAAAGTAGAGGGGGGGCTGCTCACGCACATACACCCAGCATGCAGATGCCCCCCCAGGGGATGCAGGCTGGGGCATTTGCCACCCCCCACTAGGAGCAGAGGAACGCACTGCACTGCCTATACTTACTCTTCCCTCCCAGTTTGAAGCCTGCCAGGAGCGCCCCTGTGCTGATGAGATGCAGCACCTCCGCACTCTTCTCTCCTCCAGCCTTGAACAATCCCAGGATGCCCAGGGCGAGGGGCACACTGGGAAATGTAGTCCTTGGGGTGAGGTTGCACATAGAGAGCTCCATGATGAGATGCGGCACCTCTGCCTGCCCAGCCAGCCTTCTCTCCCACCTCCCCCCACCATGTTTCACACTGCCCCACCCACCTCACCTCACGCTGCTCCACCCACCTCGTTCACAGCTGCAGAAAAGCAGCAAGTCAGGAGGTAGCACGCGCAGCTGAGCAGAGCAGAGCAGCTCAGCCCCTCCCCTCTCCCCGAGATGCCTGGCAATGCCCCTGGAGGCACTAGGGAGGCGTGACTCACAGCTTGAATACCTCAGCCATAGAGGAAGGTGGCACACAGATGCCCCTGCAGGGCTTCAGCTTTCTATTCCAATCAACGTCACCTTTCGTCACATGACCTTGATTAGAGGGAGCCAAGGCTCACCCTCTCCAGGGCAACATCCTGGCTGACTTTTGGGAATGTCAGTTCAGGAACCAAGATGGAGTTAGTGCATCTTTTCAGTAGTGAGGTCATTTGCAACAGACCCAAATTCAATCCTCTACTTCTCCAGGTAGGGCTGGGAAAGTCCTCTGTCTGGAAGCCTACTGCCACCACTCAGTGTCAAAAATACTGCACTAGATATACCAGTCATTGATGGCGCCAGGGGGCCTTGCTTGTGTTCTGGCAGCACAAGGCCCTTTACGTTGGTACAACGTAATTAGTTTGTGGAACTCTTTGCCACAGGATGTGGGGATGACATCTGGTCTAGATGCCTTTAAAAGGGGATTCGACCTTTATCAGAGGTGTCAGAAATACTGAACTGGATATACCAATTGACTGAGTCCTCAAGGGGCCTTGCCAATCTTCAGGAAACATAAGTTCCTTTACGCCAGCACATTACCAGCATGCTGATGCACACTTCTATATTATTACTGATAATGGGGAGCAGCAAGGCAAGGTAGCAGCAGCTCATAAGAACATACGAAGAGCCCTGCTGGATCAGGCCATAGGCCCATCTAGTCCAGCTTCCTGTATCCCACAGCAGCCCACCAAATGCCCCAGGGAGCACACCAGAGAACAAGAGACCTGAATCCTTGTGTCCTCCCTTGCATCTGACACAGCCCATTTCTAAAATCAGGAGGTTGAACATACACATCATGGCTTGTAACCCATAATGGACTTTTCCTCCAGAAACTTGTCAACCAGGAGGTTTACTTCTAAAACCAGGAGGCTGCACATACCCTTCACAGCTTGTAACCTGTGATGGACTTTTCCTCCAGAAATTTGTCCGATCCCCTTTTAACGGCATCTAGGCCAGATGCAATCCCCACATCCTGTGGCAAGGAGTTCCACAGATTAACTACATGCTGAATAAAGAAATTTTTTCTTCTGTCTGTCCCAATTCTCCCGACACTCAATTTTAGCAGATGTCCCCTGGTTCTGGCGCAGGAAGCCATCGCTAAGTTGGTGGCAGAGAAATCTCAAGGGCAGGGAAGGGAGGGCAGAGGGAGTTGGCGGTGGATTGGGGGAGGGCAGGGAGCAGGGAGGGAGAGGATCTTGGTACCACCTGCATGTGCTGGGTCCTATCCTTTCTTTCCCAGGTCTCCATGTCCCTTTATTGTCTTTGGACGTATGCCAGCAAAATGTCTGCTGTCAGTCCAAGGAAACCTATAGACCATTGGTCAGCCTACCAAGAGGTAATATTTTTACTTCCCTCCTGCTGGCTCTCTAATTCCCCCCCCCCCACACACACACACACACACCGTAATGCATCAGTGCAGCTGCATCTGTGCAAAAGGTGGGCAACAGGTTTGGGCAGTAATGCAATCGGCAGACCTAGACAGTTCCAAGCTCTGCTTCCTGGTATATACAGGTGCAAATATCTGTCCCAGAACAGGGCATGGAAGAGGCATGGTTGCACCTGCCCCAGTTCTTTCACTCCTGCCAAGTTGCCTCCAGGACAGGGATAGCCTCTGTGCAATTCCCTTGATTGATTCTTTCTTGGCAGAACTGGCCTTAAAACATAGTATCCCTTCTCCCTGCACCTATGCAAGACCACAGCATATCTATGTTTCTGTGCTACCCCTTCTGAAGGATCGCATCCCCAGTCACGATCCTCCCTGCCATTACACTCCAACTGCCCTTTGTTTTTATCCGCACTTGTCGTCTTGCTCGCTGCATCCCTCTTGGCCCGACAAATTTCAAATTCTCCAAAAACTCTAATATTGACTTTGGGATTTATTGAGCAATTGAGTTGTTTGATGTATTGATTTCCATCAGTTCTTGTGACGATAGGTTTTGAGTGCTCTGGGAACAGAATTTGGCAAGGAGGGCCAGAGAGGTCGTCAATAGCAAGGTGTTTTACAATCTTTATCTGCCGTGTCCTCACAGCAAACAAGGTAATCCTGCGAGGAAGGTAAGGCTTATCCCTTTTTTAAAGTTGGAAAATTGAATTGAAAGTGACGGGTTGGTCCAGTGCCAATGGTGTGGCTAGAGGGTTTGCAAAGCATCAAGTTTTGCAAGGAGCTTCACCGTGGTGTGCTAGTGGCCCCTTCCCCTCCGGATCCAGACAAATGCCTCCATTATGCTGCCCCCGCCTGGAGTGGCTCTGAAGGGGAAGGGGAGGGGATGTTTGCACGCCACGGTGAAGCTCCCTGCAAAACTTGGTGCCTTGCACCCCATCTAGCTACACCACTGCCCAATGCAGAATGAAGGCACCTATGTAGGTTCCCATGTTACAAGCAAAACGGTCTGCCTATTGACTCTGAAGTTTGGACTCACCTGCTTAGCCCTTCCTTAAAGGGCAACTCCTTCAAAGACTGGTCCTATTGCATCCATCTGTTCTCTTATGCCAGGGGTGTCCAACAGGAGGGCCACATTATCTCTCTGACACAGTGTCGGGGGCTGAGAAAAAAGAATTAATTTACATATAAAATTTGAATAAATCTACATAAAATTACATAAATGAATATATTAGCGATGGAATTTATACGAATGAATGAAGGTCTTGCAATAGCTCAAGGCCTATAAAATATAATAGTAATAATAGTAATAATAATAATAATAATAATAATATGTTGTTGTTGGCAACCTTCAGTCTCAAAAGACTATGGTATCGCAAGTGGTATCACTCTATGGTATCACTCTGAAAGATGGTTCTGGAACAGCGTCTAGTGTGGCTGAAAAGGCCAATTCAGGAGTGACAATCCCTTCCACACCGGAGATCCTTTGGGATCCAGCCATCATCCATTCTCACGACATGACCGAGCCAACGCAGGCGTCTCTGTTTCAGCAGTGCATACATGCTAGGGATTCCAGCACGTTCCAGGACTGTGTTGTTATAATAATAATAATAATAATAATAATAATAATAATAATAATAATAATAATAATAATAATACATGTATTTATATACCGCCTTTCTTGGTTGTCAGATTTCTCCTCAGACTTTATTCAAGGCAGTTTACATGGGCAGGATGTTCTAAATCCCCGTAGGGATTTTTACAATTGAAGAAAGGTTCTATCTTTCAAGAACCACAACTTTTCAGATGGATCTTTCTGATCCGGTATCACATTCTGGCCTCCAGTTTCCTCCCACGCAAGCTGATAAGCAGCTCCTTCATCTCTCACATGGAGGGCAGCCAAGACGCTTCTTCGCTCACACCGAAAAGCAGGTGGAATAACTTGGCTCAGCTTGTCAGCTGCTGCAAGGTTTCAGCATTCACGGTGCCGGTGGCCTCGAACTGGCGACCTGCGGATGTTATCTTCAGGCAAACGGAGGCTCTACCCTCTAGACCAGACCTCCTGCCCAAGGCAAAGCAAGGCCGGCCTTTCCTTACTGCTGCTGCTGCTTTGCAGACATGAAACTTCAAGCAGTAGAGGGAGTGCTTGGCCCGCAGATCGTGCAAGAGGTTGAACAGTTGGCCCTTGTACTGACAGCAGTTGCACTGGGCCACCGTGGGCTCCAGCAAGTGTCCAGTGGGTCATAGGCTCACTGGTGACTGGGATCTCCTTGCGGGCTGGATTGGGGGTCCCCGAGGGCTGCAAATGACCCCCAAGCCAGTGTTTGGGCACCCCGTCTTATACAAATACAGTTGCACCCCGTATCCACGGACTCAGTTTCTGTGGTTTCAGGTATCCATGGTTCGCAAATACCCCCGTAGCTCTCATTTCATCTGTTTGGTTTGCCCATTTGCACCCCTCCGTCCTGCTTCGTACCTGCTTGCCGTCCTTGCACAAAGAGGAAGCTGTTTGGAGGGCTTGCATGGAATATCCGTAAGTATATTGTTTGCTACTACCTGTGGTTTCAGGAATCTTCTATAGCAGCAAGAGTGTATCCCCCATGCATACATTCTCTTCTCTCTAGGCTCTTTGGTAATGTAGGAATTGATGGGGAACAATGGACGCAGATATATGGGCAACTGTTTACAGCCATAAACCTCTCATTACATGCCACTGCCATGTCCCTTGAATCATTATTATGAATGTTTGATACCCTTCCAAGAAATCTCAAAAATCTTACCAAAGTTACCTTCTGAACCTACCCTGGAGCAGGCCGGCCAGCAGGCCTGAGTTGCATCCATGGCAGGATTGGGACTGAAAGCAGCTCCACCCAGGCAAGGAGAATTGCTTCCCCTTACTCTGAGCAAAGCAGCACAGTCTCAATGGGGCTACATGGATCTGCGTCACCTCAAGAGGTAGCACAAATCCAAGCAGCCCAGGACTGCTCCAGGCCACCTGGGAACGGGTTTAGGATCCGGCATAACCGCCAGATCCTGACCCCGCCTCCTGCTCTCACCTGCCTCCTGGGAACGCCCGTCACTTGACCTCCCCTGCCCCCAAATGCCCCGCACCTCCTCCCTGTCCCCCGACCCCTGCGTTGACCAAGCTCAGCCGATGCAACTCACCCTCTCTGTGGGGCCCAGGTCGACTTGGGGAGGTGGGCACATGTCCATGTGCTGGCCTGTCTCCCCAATGAGTGGTGCAAGAGTGATTTACGGCACATTTGTGATACTCCAGGGCCAGCACAAGGAACTTGCACCAGCCCAAGGGCACGTTAGGATTGTACCCTTCGTTTCTTTTAGAATTTAACAGGCAAATTGCTTGAGGAATTCAGTCCAGAGGCAACCTGGAGATGTCTGGGCCCCTTCCACTCAGGTATTTCTTCTGAAGAAGTTGTCTTTCCCTGGCTGTCACTTTCCCCCTGTGATTCTTAACCTCAAGCCTCTCTTCCACAAATAGGGTTCTACAGGGTTAAGAGGTGAAGACACATTCAGAACCGCAGTAGGACTAAAAAAAGACAGCCAGGCAGATACTTTCAGAAGAAAAAAATGGGTGGAATAAGAGTTTATTTTTCACATTTTTTACATCACCCTTCCTCTAAGGAGCTTAGGGTGGCATACATGGGTCCTTTTGTCCTCGCAAGAGTCCTATGAGGTAGGTAAGGTTGAGAGATAGTGACTGGGCCAAAGTCACCCAGGAAGCTTCATGACCGAGTAGGGATTTGAACCTGAATCTTTCTGGTCCACGTCCAACTCCGGAACCATGACACCGTTCCCCCCAATTTTCGCTTTTTAAAAACCCCGGGCATGACGTCACTTCCAGTTGTGACATCACTTCCTGGGCATCATTTTGAGCTTTAAGCACCAGGCTACATGGACATTAGCTACACCACAGGCAGCTGGTTTGGCACTGCAAATGGCCCTCTCCGGTAGGGACTGATAGCAGAGAAGGCGGTTTGGGTTTATGTTCCATGCAATTTCATCCTGGCCTGTCATCAGGCTTGGTCATAGGCCACTCCTTGAAAACCCATGCCAAGCAATGGACAGCCTTTAAGGTGCTACAGAGCATTTTTCCCACAGGGGGCCAACAGGGCTTCACAACTAGAAGCCAAACCTTGCAAGACTGCCACGAACATCCCACAGCTGGGGGAAGAGAAGGGTCTAGCAACCCCTTTTCCAACTCTGTCACATCTGCTCCTACTGTCATCCAATCCCATTTGTATGTATGCATTTCAAAAAGCTGACGGAACATACCAAGATCCAGGTCTACAGAGCTTGCGTCCTGAGTACACTTCTGTACTGCAGCGAGTCATGGATTCTTCGCTCACAACAGGAGAGGAAACTGAACGCTTTCTGCATGCGCTGCCTCCGACACATTCTCAGCAACACCTGGCAGGACAAAGTTCCAAACAACACAGTCTTGGAACGTGCTGGAATCCCTAGCATGTATGCACTGCTGAAACAGAGACGCCTGCGTTGGTTCGGTCATGTCGTGAGAATGGATGATGGCCGGATCCCAAAGGATCTCCTCTATGGAGAACTCGTGCAAGGAAAGCGCCCTACAGGTAGACCACAGCTGCGATACAAGGACATTTGCAAGAGGGATCTGAAGGCCTTAGGAGTGGACCTCAACAAGTGGGAAACCCTGGCCTCTGAGCGGCCTGCTTGGAGGCAGGCTGTGCAGCATGGCCTTTCCCAGTTTGAAGAGACACTTGGCCAACAGTCTGAGGCTAAGAGGCAAAGAAGGAAGGCCCATAGCCAGGAAGACAGACCAGGGACAGACTGCACTTGCTCCCAGTGTGGAAGGGATTGTCACTCCCAAACTGGCCTTACACTAGACGCTGTTCCAGAACCACCATTCAGAGCGCGATACCAGAGTCTTTCGAGTCTGAAGGTTGCCAACATTATTTCAAAACGTGATGGCGGAGTTTTATTCAGCAGCATTGCAAAGCCATCATTCATTTTTGCCAGAGAAAACCATATGCCCTGTTTTTCGAAAGAAACACACACACACACACACAAATCCCCGCTAGAAATGTTGGAGACTTTACAGACTTTGATTGAGTTGCCCCAGGTCAAACTGAACATCTGGGAAAGAAATCCAACCTCGGATGTCACTTTGCATCCTTGAATACTCCAGCGACTGAGCTCTTGGAAAGGGTTTAGGTGAGACTGTAACACAGTGGGGAGGGGAGCGAGATGGGCACGCTTCCCCTTCCCCTCCGGGCTGGATTAAAGAACGTGGGAGCTGCCAGATGCCATATGATATTCTGGAGTCTCACCAAAGGCACCGTTATGTGGGAGGATTGAGGCTGTGGCTCACTGTCAAGCAGCACTCCCGGTCCAATACTGGTTGCGGGAGATGCCCAAATCCACCAGGTGAAGCATTCAGCAACACAAACATGCAGAGCTTCACCAGTTGGATTCCAGGCACAAATCCTGTTGGAAAAACCATCACTCATAATTCATTACATATATTACTACTCACGCCTTCAGGAGGCAGTCAGGGCTAACCTTAGCATTATCATTTTCTCTTCCCCCCCCTCCTATTACATACTGTATATACACACAAGCTTAGAGAACACAGATTATTGCAAATCAATGTCTGAACTCCTTTTGATCATGTCTATCTCTCCCTTCTGATCATCCTGTTGCCCTGGGGATTTCTTTGTCCTCTCAGTCACTTTTAGGAATATTCAGAACTCTCTTTTTATTTTGACATATTCTATTTTTTCCACTTTATTGTCTGCAGAATTTGTAGTGTGGGTTCCTTGGAGAACCTTGCTGAAGGCAAACAACTGATAAACACTGAAAAGCACATCCAAAGACAGATGTAGCCTGGTACTAGTCTAGTTGCAGCCTGGACTATTGGGTTCCAGTGAAATGCATCCTAAGCATTGATGTCCCTGGACACTCACATTTTTTATATTGCATCCCATAAGAACATAAGAACAGCCCCACTGGATCAGGCCATAGGCCCATCTAGCCCAGCTTCCTGTATCTCACAGTGGCCCACCAAATGCCCCAGGGAGCACACCAGATAACAAGAGACCTCATCCTGGTGCCCTCTCTTGCATCTGGCATTCTGACATAACCCATTTCTAAAATCAGGAGGTTGCGCATACACATCATGGCTTGTACCCCATAATGGATTTTTCCTCCAGAAACTTGTCCAATCCCCTTTTAAAGGCGTCCAGGCTAGACGCTAGCACCACATCCTGTGGCAAGGAGTTCCACTGGTCAACAAAAAGCTTTAACTGAGCAACAGCCGATTGTCCCAACCTTGACCCTCCCTTTGTATTTTAAAAGGTGGTCTGTCAAGTGACACCTCAGCAGGAGCAATGCTGCTGAAAGGGTGGCCCATGTGAGCAGCATCTCCCTCTGTCACCCCTCTTGGTCTGCCCCCTCCCTTGTCTTCTGAGGCTTCTTCCTCCCAGAGCCTCAGCAGAAGTTGTGCTGCTGAAAGGGTGGCACTGGGAGAGCCCACTGATCAAGGGGGACAGATGAAGAGCTTCCATGGGCCTGTGAGCCTTACGTTTGACACCGTTTTGCCTACTGATCTGGTCAGTATCCTCTGGCTGTCCCGCCCTCTCTACAGCCTGTACAGCACAGCCAATGACATGCAGTACCTCTTAGGAACAAAACTTCCCAGGCTCTTCTCCTCGCTCAGCCTCTCTGTGTGGCAGGTCAGCAGCCAATCCAAAGCCTGCCAAAAGCTGCACCTCTCCTCTTGCAGAATCCAGTCTTGCTTATTAAGACATAGATAATGAAAGCCTCATTACACCGTTCAGGGCCAAACAAGATAGGACAACAGAGATTCATCCTCCAATCTCTGGGGCTCTTGCAATGTTTTGGGAAATGATCTGCTTCTGTGTGTTGAGGGAAGGGGTCCCTCAACTATAGCACAGAGGGTCTAGGACTATAGCACTAGAGATGGCAGGTTAGCTATTTCCCACAATTGTTCTGATCAAAATTCTCCCCCCTCCTATACTATTAGGGGCTGTGGCATAGCTAAAGAGGGTGCAAAGAACTGAGTTTTGTAGGGAACCTCACCGCACAAGTACACAGGTGGCTCCTCCCCTTCGGAGCTAGGCATACGCCTCTGTTTTGCTCTCACCACCCAGAAGGGGAGAAGCCGCTTGCACGGCACATTCGGGTGCCTACAAAACCTAATGCTTTGCACCCCCTCTAGCTACACCACTGAGATCACTAGTCACCAGCTATTTTGTACATGATGCTGAGACAAAATGGCCCTTGCATTGTATCCGGAGTATTGGACATCCATGTTTCAAACATATTTTTTTCTGTCTTTGAAATATTCGTAAGCAGTGACTCAGAAAGGACTCTGCCCCTCTTTGTAAATATTTTGAAGGCAAGATGTGCTGAACCCCTCTGAGAAATTCAGCTAATCTTATCACAATATGTTTGTCTGCCCTTGAATTCCCTGCTGATATTTCTCCTAAATAGGGTAGAGCTGTCAGCTCTCTTTTATTCAAAAATGTCTGGCACCTGGAGCTAAATGCCTCTGGGCACGGCAAGGTACCTTCTCCAGAGGAAAACAAAGTTGTTGTTTTTTTTAGGGCCAACTAAAGACAAATTGTCTCTGTTCATGGGCAGAGTGCTTTCCTTTGTGGAAGGAACACGCTTCTCTTTGTAAAAACAAACTGATGGACGCAGCGTCACTGACCATGGCCCATTCAGGACAGCACTGTGAGAATGACATGCCTCTGAGATCAGACAAAACAATCCCCTCTGAGTGGTATAATATGGGTGTCACCATCATTTTTTTTAAAAAAAGAAGTGAATTTTGGGGCTCCTTTCAAGGCAAAATATTGGAGAATTTTCCAGGGGAGACAAACACGTTTCTATAGACAAAATGAACTTCTTGAACAGGACTCAGTGTACTTTAAAATGCATATACAGGTTCTCTTTATTCATGAGGGTTCCCTTCCCAGAGCTCATGTGGATGGCAAAAAACACCAAAGCAAATCCATTTAAAAAACAAAGCCCTTTGCTTAGGTGATTTAAAAACAGCCATGCTGACCTTCTGAAATGCACACAGAGGCCAACAATCTCTCTCCAGGTGCTTAGGCTTCACTAGGAGGCAGCAATCCCTTCTTTCACCAGGAGGGGGCAGTGAAGGGGAGAGAATGGAGGAGGTGATAATCACTGCCATTTAGCCTTCTTTCACGTGCTCAGGCTGAAGGAAGGAGTGTAGCTGAAGAGAGAATGATTGATTGATTGATTGTCAACCCGCTGTCCTCTCTCGCATTCTTAAACAACTGTTTTCCTTTCATTTAAAGGGTAAATAATAAAATAATAATAAACTTTATTTATATCCCGCCCTTCTCCCTAAAGGGACCCAGGGTACTTCTCATCAGCGTTGAGATAGAAAAATCTGTGGATCCCCCCCCCCCAAAAAAAAAAAAAAAAAAAAAAAAAACATGGATAATTATGTTATACCTGTAATCACTTGCACGGCTGTCTCTCTACAACAGTAAAAAGCAGTTTTTTAAACTGATTTTAAAGGGATGCATTTTTCCCCTTCTCCAAAGATCAGCACATTCCTTTTGCACATTTGCAGTGGCCGTTCGTGTTGAGTCAAATCCATGTATAAAAAATCAGTGTATAATCTGTAACAGAAAGTTATAAAATAATGAAAACAGTGAACGTATGATGGGGACGATGACTTTGTATTGTAGCAAGAAGGATGAAATTCTGACCAGGCTGCTCAAATTTTGTCTAGCTGGCAACCACCAAGCAAGGCCCTCCAATTGCACCTTGGATTTTGCATGATTTGAAACCAACTCTAATTTGATTTCTGCTTGCCAGTGTTTCAGACTTGCAACACAGAGGCAAAAGCAAATGTTAATTGCCTTCCTCGTCCTCTCCGCCTGGTTCGGCGTGGGTCGTCCCCTGGTCTTTAAACCTCTCATTGATTTTACATCTTCCTTCCCTGATATAAAATGGTCCCACCACTGATTTTACATCTGTCCTTCTGTTGTTGCTTCTGCTGATGTCGTCTAGACTCCCGACATGCTCTTCCAACTGGAGGCTTCTCCTGTGTCTGCAGCTGCTCGCGGCTCAAAAAGCCAGTCCCAAATTGCTTGTGTCGAGAGTCATCATTGTAACTGGGGGCGGGGAGTCTGTTTCAGATCGAAAGAGAGCAGTAAAAAGAGTTGGGGGGAAGTGGCCCTTAGGGCCAACGCAGATATACTTCAGGTTTAATGTTTATCTCAGAAGTAATGATTTCAGGGACCACCACCAAAATACAATCATACTGGCAATCACTGTGACAATTTGCAATTGTTTACCTCCACTCTGCACCAGTGGAATAGCTAGAGGGGGTGCAAAACACTAAGTTTGTCAGGAAGCTTCACTGCAGCATGCACGTGGCTCCTTCCGCTCCCCTTCAAAGTTATTCTGGATGGGGGAAGCAAAAAGGAGGTGAATGCCTGACTCTGAAGAGGGAGGGGCTGCTTGCATGCTGCGGTACATAAGAACATAAGGATGTAAGAACAACCCTGCTGGATCAGGCCAAAGGCCCATCTAGTCCAGTTTCCAGTATCTCACAGTGGCCCACCAAATGCCCCAGGGAGCACACAAGACAACAAGACACAATCTGTGTTCTGGTGTCCTCTCCTGCATCTGGTAATCAGAGGCAGCCTGCTTCTAAAACCAAGAGCTTGCACAGACCTACGATGACTTGTAACCCATAATGAACTTCTCCAGAAATTTGTCCAATCCCCTCTTAAAGGCATCCAGAGAAGATGCCATCACTACTTCATGTGGCAAGGAGTTCCAAAGTCTAATTACACGCTGGGTACAGAAATATTTTCTTTTGTCTGTCCTAACTCTCCCAGCACTCAGCTTTCATGGATGTCCCCTGGTTCTGGTGTTATGTGAGAGGGAAAAGAGCGTCTCTTTATCCACTTTGCCCATCCCCTGCATAATTTTATATGTCTCAATCATGTCCCTTCTCAGGTGCCTCTTTTCTAGGCTGAAGAGGCCCAGACATTTTAGCCTTTCCTCATAGGGAAGGTGCCCCAACCCAGTAATCGGTGAGGCTTCCTGCAAAACTTAATGCTTTGCCCCCCCTCTAGCTACACCACTGGCAGTAGAAGGTTTGGCAGGCATAGCTCCAGCATGCACTTGCACACTCGAACATGCCCTCCCGTCCTCTCTGAGCCTCTTACTGGTGTTTGTCACACTGCATCTGGCCTCCCAGTCTGGACATAACTGGCGATGACATTGTTGCCAGTTACTGTTTCCAACAGGTGAACTGTGATAAGTGATATGCCAAGGGACAAACGTTGAGCAAATGCTGCACTAGATCGCTTTGGCTCCCCTTCTTGATGCCACTCAGTAGCAAAATGAATCAAGCACTCTTTGTGGTTTCTTCCACGTTGACATGCTTGGAAGCTGCACGCCCATGATCAGTGCCATGCGCTAACTGACTCTGACACTCAGATTATCGGAGGCAGCTGTCAAGGAGTTGCACTTTTTTCTGTTTAATGTTTTCTGAATCAATTAGCAGAAGGACGATCCACCCAGTTGCCAAGAAGAACTTGGAAGCTATTTGGCTTCCCCTCTTGCCTCCTGTTCCCCCACATACCTCTCGAGAGGAAACCTCCTTCCTTCCTTCCAGCCACTGATTAGCGGCTCTCAGTCATGGTTCGGGAAAGGCATTGGGGGTAAACAGCAAAAGGAAAAGAGCCCAGCTTGAAACTGACTGATTCAGCTCTTGTATAATTATTATTATTATTATTAACAGTATTTATATACCGCTTTTCAACTAAAAGTTCACAAAGCGGTTTACAGAGAAAAATCAAACAACTAATGGCTCCCTGGCCCAAAAGGGCTCACAATCTAAAAAGATGCAAAAAGAACACCAGCAGACAGCCACCAGAAAAGACACTGCTGGGGTGAGGTGGGCCAGTTACTCTCCCCCTGCTAAAAAGAGGAGCACCCACTTGAAAAAGTGCCTCTTACCCAATTAGCAGGGGTAGCCATAATCAGGAGAGCCATAATCAGATGCCTCTCTCTGATTTCCATAAATGATGGATCCAATTTATAGCCGGCATGACTGAGGCCTGCCTACACGTTCTCAGTTCAAGGCAAGAAAAGGTTTTAAGTCTTTGCTGAGATCTGATAAAGGTGTGTTCATGTCACATACTTCACATGTTGATGGGGTGTAAAGGTTGTTGGCAACCAGTCTTTTTCAGTTCCCTTACTTTGAAGTCGCTTGTGACTCAAGTCCTATCAAGTCCTTCAGGGTTCCCTTTCAACTCTTCTGTCATGAACTACTTAGTTCCCTTCAGGGATGTGAAGGTCCAGTGGGCTTGACTCGAGTGACCCCCCCACCCCCGCAAGTTATTCACCTTCCTGCATTGTCCACTGTTTTGGTCTCCCCACCCAGAATTGCTGCTAAGGGGAGGGGGGGGGGGTCTGCTTGCAAGGCACATTCAGGCACATGCAAAACTTAGTGCTTTGCACCCCCAAAGCATTGCAGCTCCAAAGCTGCTATGGGTTAAAGGAGATCCATAGGTGGCCAGAAGTCTCTTCCAGAGATAAGTACGTAAAACAATTTTCTACTTCCCTCCAGTTTGCCTTCTCAGGTGCTGCGATTGCATGGTGGGGAATAAGACTGGGCACTTGATCTTTCTCTAGTGCAGTGGTTCTCAAACTTTTTAGCATCAGGACCCACTAAAAAAAGTTGCACATTAAAGAAAGAATCTTAAAACACATAGAAGAACAAGTCTTTCTGAGGAAGAAACAGCATGGCCTTTGCCAGGGTAAGTCATAAAAACATAAGAACAGCCTCACTGGATCAGGCCATAGGCCCGTCTAGTCCAGCTTCCTGTATCTCACAGCGGCCCACCAAATGCCCCAGGGAGCACACCAGATAACAAGAGACCTCATCCTGGTGCCCTCCTTTGCAACTGACATAGCCCATTTCTAAAATCAGGAGGTTGCGCATACACATCATGGCTTGTAATCCGTAATGGATTTTTCCTCCAGAAACTTGTCCAATCCCCTTTTAAAGGCATCTACACCAGATGCCATCACCACATCCTGTGGCAAGGAGTTCCACAGACCAACCACACGCTGAGTAAAGAACCAAACCTGAGCAAAGTCTTGCCTCACAAACCTTTTAGAATACTTTGAGAAGGTCAACAGGCATGTGGATGTGGGAGTATCCATTAATATCGTGTATCTGGACTTTCAGAAGGCGTTTGACATGGTTCCTCACCAAAAGCTGCTGAGAAAATGTCACAGTCAGGGTATAAAAGGACAGGGTATAAAAAGTATGGATTGGTTGAGGTCCAGGAAACAGAGATTGGGTGTCAATGGGCTGTTTTCACAGTGGAGAGAGGTGAAAAGCAGTGTGCCTCAAGGACCTGTCCTGGGACTAGTGCTTTTCAACCTGTACATAAATGACCTGGAGACAGGACTCAGCAGCGAGGTGGCCAAGTTTGTGGACGACACCAAACTTTTCTGAGTGGTGAAGACCAGAAGGGGTTGTGAAGAGCTCCGAAAGGATCTCTCCAAACTGGGAGAATGGGCAGCAAAATGGGAGGTGCAATTCAATGTAAGTAAGTGTAAAGCCATGCACATTGGGGCAAAAACTCCAAACTTCACATATAGGCTAATGGGGTCTGAGTCTATGACAGCTCAGGAGAGAGATCTTGGTGTGCTGGTGGACAGCTCGAAGAAAGGGCCAACCCAATGTGTGGTGGCAGTGAAGAAGGCCAATTCCATGCTAGGGACCATTCAAAAGGGGATTGAGAAGCTAATATTATAATGCCATTGTTCAAATCAAAAGTATGGCCGCACCTGGAGTATTGTGTTCAGTTCTGGTCCCTACATCTTAAGAAGGACATAGTGGAACTAGAACAGGTGCAGAAGAGAGCGACTGGGCTGGGGCACCGCCCATATGAGCTCCCGTATGTGAGCTCTTCAGTCTAGAAAAGAGGAGCCTGAGGGAGGACATGATTGAGATGAACAAAATTATGAAGGGGATGGATAGAGAGGCACTCTTTTCCCTCTCACTCAACACCAGAACCAGGGGACATCCACTAAAATTGAGTGTTGGGAGAGTCAGAAGAGACAAAAGGAAATATTTCTTTACCCAGCATGTAATTCATCTGTGGAACTCCTTGCCACAGGATGTGGTGATGGCATTGAGCTTAGATGCCTTTAAAAGGGGATTAGACAGATTTCTGGAGGAAAACTCCATCACAGGTTACAAGCCATGATGGGAATGTACAGTCTGAGATTAACTGGTTGCTCATATGAAGGCCGGGTAGGAACTTTTTTCTGTCATTCGAATTGGCCGTGGATGTCAGTTTTTGTTTTTTTTTTGGTCTACCCCAGACTGGCAAGGGAGGGAAGGTATGTTCAGTAGGTTTCATGAGTTAAAAATTGTGTTAAATAAATAATGTGTTTAATAAAGTAGCACGAAGTGCAATCTAGTGCTTTTGTTGGGGGTGTGTGAGAGTAAACAGAATTAGGGATGTAGGGGAATAGCCATGAGATACAAATATTTTGTGATCTTACGTGCTGCCTGGGGCATCTGGTGGTCCACTGTGAGATACAGGAAACTTGGGCCTGATCCAGCAGGGCTCTTCTTATGTTCTTATGTTTATGTTCACTTTACCAGCCACTCAATTCTCTGTGGCTATAATGGTGATTGGGCAGCAGATTGCTCCCCCCATCCCCAGTGGCAGGCTGTTTAACCCTTGAGGCACATAGCTTAATCTGCCTTGTCAGTTCTGTGACCAACCCAAAAATGGGTTGTGACCCCACTGGTGGGCCATGGACCCACAATTTGGGAACCAAACGGCTGCTAGGGTATGGCTTTGTTCTCATTGTCTGGGTTGCATAGATTGAATTTTGAAGAAATAAGAGGTGGATAATCTTGCTTTGTGATGGTCGTTTGGTCCTTTTTTGGACTAGTGCATTCATTCATGCGTGTACATTTTCAACTCTTGATTCTCCATGCACTATTTTACTTGATGATGGGCAACTTTTCATGGCTTTGTGGTGAGGACTCAACAGTTCTGTCTCATCTTGTGTTTGGGAGATGGGTTGCTACCTGTGCCCCTGCAGTAGTGTTTTGGCTCTGCTGACTCTTTCTGGACCAAAATTCCCCTCCCCATGGTTTTATCATTTTTACTAATGATCTTACTTATTGTTTTGAGACATTGTACATTGAATTGTTGAACTTTGTCTGCAGCTGTAGATGTTTGCTTTGACCTGGGAAAGGCAGGATGTAAATTTTCCAAATCAATGAATAAACTGAGCTTGTGATCTGATGTCACTGAAAAGTACTTTGCGTGAAATTATGTGCGGTTACCTGTGTGGTGTTTGATTTGTGATACCTCTTTTACATGTAAAAGCCGTCATTGGCCGTTCATATATGGAGGAGCCAGTATTTAGTAGGAAGCTATTTCTGTGGTCATTGATCTTGAGTTGCAATTGTGGAGACACTTACCAGGAAGCAGTGGCATAGCTAGAAGGGGTGCACCCCCTCTAGCTACTCCACTGCCAGGAAGTAAGACCTATTAACATGGATCAGAACAACGTCTGAGTAAGCATGGTTAGGGCTGGGACTGGGACTGAAAGTCACATCCTCACCACTAGCGGTTCTGCTCATTGTTGAGCAGCCTGTACATTTATCCACTGTTTATCTCAGGCTTTATTGGAACAGCTCAGTTTGTCTGCACATTTTGGCTATACCTCATTAACGTTGATCACCCAATTTCAGGTCCTTTTAACCTTTACTATTTGCAAAGCAGACTGTAACATTTTTGCTACCCTCTCCTGTCTGATCACTTCTTATGATTTGATTCCACATCCCAGTCCTAAACAGACATACACTGAAAAGAACTTTACATATTCTAACGGTTTGTAGGATGCCGAGCTTGATTATGTTCCAGCAATACACACCACACCTCTGTTTCACAAAGAATTCCACCAACCTTATCAAAATTCCTTTCAACATCCTGGAGATGTACGTGCTGAGCTTATCGGAACTATGGAAGTAGTCATGGAAATCTCCCAGATGTTTCACCTAAGGATGAACCTCCCAAATTTCTTGGCAACTTGTTTCAGATGAAATGTTGGTAGAAGCTCTGCTTCCCTCCGAATTCCTCCAGATGTTTAGCCTCTGTTTGGCTCACAGTCTTCAACCTGAACTTGGCGTCAAGCAAAATCAGGTGGTAATTGCAGTGGCCCTCAGTATCTGTGGGATCTGTTCCAGGACCCCCTGTGAATCCCAAAATCTGCAGAGGCTGGAATCTGCAGAGTGTGGCACAGCACTGCAATAGCCTACATCCAGCCCTCCAGAGGTTGAGATGGCCTTCCCCCACCTCAGAACACCTCCAGACACCAGTGGCATCGCTAGATGGGGTGCAAAGCACTAGGTTTTGCAGGTGCCTGAATGAGCTGTGCAAGGAGCTCCTCCCCCTCCCCTTCGGAGACAGGCATATGCCTCCATTTTTCTCCCACCACCTGGAATGGCTTTGAAGGAGAGGAAAAGGGGCCGCTTGCATGGTGAGTTCAAGTGCCTGCAAAACTTAATGCTTTGCACTCCCTCTAGCTATGCCACTGGCAATTGCAACCAAAAGTCATAGGCAAACCAGAAGTGGCTTCCTGTCATGTCCATGAGGCCCTCTGCGGCCTCCGTGGCAAATCTTCTGATGCTTAAATCAGCGGATACCAAGCCCGCGGATAAGAGGGCTTACTGTGCTTTATTTATGCAACTTAGCCAAGTCTTCCTCTCTTTAACGCCTTGCCGGCACTGGCTTCCTGCCTCCCCTTTAATACAACAACATCATACATGGAAAAAAAACTTTATCACAAAGGTCTTTGTGGGAGCTAATATTTCAGCGCTCTGGCCCCAGCACTTTCCGATATAGTCCTCAATGCAATCATGTCAGAAAAGGGGAAGCCTACAATCAACAACCCACGGCCCTCAGGATTTGAAAATGTCACAAATGCTGAGTTGCAGCTTTTAACTGCCCTTCCCGCTCCGTCCCAGTCCGCCCCCTCCCATGCATCACCACCCCTCCCTTCAACGCGTGGGTACTCGGCGCTACTTAGCTCCCGATTTTGCCATCCTCAATTTCCATGCCTAATGAGCCCTGAGCTGAGTTAATAATGGATGTAATAAGTAATGACTCATTTTTTGGGGGGTCCGGGTGTCTTGGAGTGAGATGAAGAGGAAGCCTGCGCTCGGATGCTATTTGTTCTGCCATGTCACTCGCCACCAAACAGTGCCGCTCATCAATAAAAAGCAAGATGACGGATGAGTTCATTTAATGGAATTCCTCCGAGTAAGCTCAAGCCCCTCTCTCCCTCTTCCTCTCTCTCTCTTTTAAATCAGGACATTTGGAAAGCAGGGCTGGCCCAGTGCACCACAATCGGTGCCAGAAGCGCCGTCTGCTCTTAGCAACTGCTACGCTAAATCAAATCAGGCGCTTGGTACTGAAAGATTAAAACTACACCACCTGATGGGAGCATCTTGTGCCTTGTGTTGGTGTCAAACCTTCCGCCCCCCCCCCACCTCCTCACCTCCCTGCTCCCTCCCTGGATTCAGTCTCTGTGTTTATTTATTTATTTGCATCACGCCGGGAGGGGGCCTGGAACCAGAGCGGTGAAAGTGTTGGAGGAGAAGAGGGCTTTAACGGCTTGCAATATGGCTGTGCGCATGCTGTAGAACAAAATCAAGCCTGCTGCACTGGAAGTGCTCCAGGCAGTGCATTTGCTTCCCATCAAGTGTGCCATTCCTGCCGGTGGCCAGGACAGCAAAGCAAGTTGCTGTCCCTCTCGCTGTGTGTATCTGTCTGTCTGCTTGCGGGCTCCGGATTTTGGATACTGCTTCTGCGTACCTGATTATTTGTCAGTGCCTAAAGACTGCATTCTTACTTGCTTGTTATCCCGATCGCCCAATTAAAGGGGTGATCGGAGTTTGTTTAGCCTGGCCTGGAACACAAGAGTCTCCTCCCAGTGGGGGAGTGGAAGAGGGCTGGAGCTGGCAGCTAGGGAGGGCCTCTTAAAAGGCACAATACCCAGCCCTCGTCCTCCTTTGCATATGGGCGCCGTGGGAACACCCACCTGCCCACCGTAAAGGCAGTCTGAGTTTTACTGGTCGCCGTTTGGGGCCAGGTAGGAATTTTTTGCTGCCTGCCAAGATTGGCCAAGGGGCAGGCAGTTTTTTGTTGTTTTTTTTTTTGCCTACCCCAGACTGTCATGGGCCAGGGGTTACCCCCCTTTCAAGCTGCCATTGGTCACTTTAAGAAGGCAGGTGGTGCGGGTTAGGAGGTGTGAAGTGGACTTCAGGCATGCACCTTCAGACGGCATAGGCAGGGCAGAACCCAGTTTCAGTCCTCAGGGGCTCGGCAGCACGAGGATGTAGATGGGGCCCTGGCCGGGACCGCGGGGTCCACCTCAGAGGCTCAGCGGCTCGAGGTGGCACAGCCCACAGTCCAGCTGCCTTCCCCTTAAGGGACAGACATGGATGAGCTGCACCGCCCAACAACGGGGCACGACTTGGAGTCGGGTGCATGTCTGCCTGGGGGCAGATGTGTCCTGGTACCGCCCAGAGGTCCCACCTCCGCACCACAGGGGGCTTCGCTGCCTCGGATGCTGCAGGTCTCAGCCTCCTCTTCTGTTGGAACTGTTAAATAAAGCGGCCCTTTCTCCCATACCTGTTGTCTCGAGTGTTCATTGGACGGTGCGAAAACAATAGGTCCTGCTGATCCCCCCCCCCCAAAAAAAAAAGTAAATTGAGATTAGCAACACCTGATCAGCATGCAAAAGGGGGAGGATATAAATTCTAGAATGCAAAGAGCAAAAGGAGAGAGGCTGCACCCAGGCACAAACGAAACATGATAATGGCAGCCATTATTGTTTGCTTATATGTCTGCCCCGTGCATGTATAAAGCATGGCAAAGGGAGACTGATTTTCTCATTCAAAGAAGTTTCCCACACTTTATTTCCACATGTGCCACTATCCGAGATGTTTATCTCATAGATACTCATAGATGGACTTGAAGCCAGTATTGACAGGAAAGGGAAGAAATCAGGAAATGGAAAGCTTGAGCTCCCTTCGTTCACATGTCTTTCTTTTAATGTCAAATCAAATCAAAGAAATGGGTGGGAGGGTTCTGCAGCCCCCACCTTGAATATAGGCGGACCCCGGCTCAGTCCCCAGCCAGCATCTCTGCCTATCAGCGTAGACAATATGGAGCTAGTTGGGCCAAAAGGTCTAGCTCCTCCAAGGGCAGCTGGAGAAGTTCCAAATCACCCTCCCCCCCCCCAACTTCCTGCTAAAGATATGAATAGAATCAGGAATATACAAATGTGTCTGTTAATATCACATGTCGCTGGGCATTGTCAGAAGGCACTTCTTCACTGGGCGTAGGGAAGATGAGGAACAGATACGGGGGGAAAAGTTCACACCCTGCCTGCTGCATTCAGATTTTATCCATGCCCAGTTTGACGTCACATAATGTTACTTTTGGATTTCCTACTGCTGCAAGGACTTCTTTGCCATTTGGTCCTGTCCTTAATTTGTAATGTGAGTTGCTGAACATTCATTTGGAGGTCGTTTAAGTGATTGACGACCCATCACCCACACACTGAATGAGTTGTAGGCTTGGGGGGGCTACATTCTCTTGTTCATCCGTCTTCAGAATCTGAGCCCTTGAATTCAACATTCATAGAAAGCAGTGGATTAATTCCATTGGGAATTAATTGGGAAAAACAGGCTGATGCGAGAGAATCTGGAAGTTCCACCTGTGGTGACACTTGCACACATGCAGGTCATCACATGTTGCTGCAGTCAGTGCATGGAGAACATTAGAGACGGGCAGGCTTCCCAACAATTCACTAGGCAAGGCTCAGAATGGAACCAAGTTATTTTGCAAACAGCAGGAAACAACGCAGTTTGAGCCAACCTGAATCTCAGTAAGCAGCTTCCTGTCAAAGCAAGGGCGAGCCATTTCCCTTGCTTTGCAAAGACTCTCCAGTTTAAAGAGGTACAGCCTGTGAAAAGAGCCTTGATGACAAGGAGCCTAGAAGTTCAGATCTCTTTGCTTTGGAGGCATTTATAAATGGGTTCAAAACTGTTTGTTGTTGCTTTTCAGTCGTTAAGTTGTGTCCGACTCTTTGTGACCCCATGGACCACAGCATGCCAGACCCCCCCCCTGTCTACCACTAACTTCCAAAGTCTGTCCAAATTCATGTTCATTGCCTCGGTGACACTATGGAGCTGCTTGTCAGCCTTCCTGGGAGAACTGGAGGCCAGAAGTGAGACCAAACCAGGAAGATCCATTCTGAAATGTTGTTGGTTCTTGAAAGAGAGAACCTCTATGATTGTAAAAATCCCCTTGAGGGATTTAGAAACGCCTGCCTATGTAAACCTCCTTGAATAAAGTCAGAGGAGTAATCCAATGACCAGAAAGGCAGTATATAAATACATTATCATCATCATCATCATCATCATCATCATCATCATCATCATCATCATCATCATCTCATCCTCTGCCGTCCCCTTCTCCTTTTGCCTTCAATTTCTCCCAACATCAGGGTCTTTTCTAAAGAGTCCTCCCTTCTCATGAGATGACCAAAGTATTTAAGCTTCAGCTTCAGCATCTGTCCTTCCAATGAACAGTCAGGGTTGATTTTCTGTAGGATTGACTGATTTGATCTCCCTGCAATCCAGGGGACTCTCAAAAGTCTTCTCCAACACCATAATTCAAAAACTTCTATTCTTCTATACATCTATAAAAACACTCAGACCTCCTTATGGTCCAGCTCTCACAGCCATACATTACTACTGGGAGAACCACAACTTTGACTATATGGACCTTTGTTGGCACAGGGATGTCTCGACTTTTCATTAAGTTGTCTAGGCTTACCATAGCTTTCCTCCCAAGAACCAAGCATCTTTTAATTTCATGGCTGCAATCTCCGTCTGCAAAATTGTTAAAGCATTGGAGCCACAGATTTTCATTACATTAAGGAGAGAAAGAGCTGACCAGCAGGGTTATGCCACAGTCATTTTGCCAGGTTCCAAGTCGAGCCATGAGTCTCCATTCCTTGACTTGACTCACCGACGAGTCATAACAGGAAGACACTGTGACTTGTCAGGAGCCTTTTTTGAACTCGTTTTTACTTGGATCCAAGTCTTTTTGAGAAACGAGTCAGGTGCATCTTCAGAGAAAAAAATGGTGGTGGGGTGTGTGTGTGGAGTTCTCATTTAACACTCTCCTGATGTTCCCATTCCATCTGCCATCAGCAATGTGTTGAAGTCCTTCACTTCAACATAGGCGGACCAACAGGGGAAGAGGTTTTTGAGCTCAGGAAGGCAAGCAACAGCGTGATCAGAATTACAACCTGCTGTTTCTTAAAGACAGAAGGTGTACTCTAATAAGCTTATATAATCTCCAGGGACATGTGGTGAGTGGGGAGGCAGGGGAGGCAGACCCTCCCCACTGGAGTCCTTTGAAAAGCACCGCTGCTGTTTGAGGTGTGCAAGTACTCACAACCCATGTGCACAGCACATACCTCACACGGCAGAGGCGCTTTTCGAAGAACTCCGGTGGGAGGCTCTTCCTCACCTGCTTCCCCACCCACTGCCTGGCCCTGATCATCTCTCCATTCCCCCTCCCCCAGGGGCGAGAACACTCATTCTTCAGGGAATCTGCAGGACAGTGTGTGGGGGGTGGGGGTTTGCAAATTTGGCTTATTCTACAGTTCACAGACTTTTTTTAAGCAGGAAGAAACCCACACTCATGTAGGGTAGGCACTAGGGTAGATAGACACTCCCTGCATTGTAGGCACTCCCCCAGCAGCAGTGATACATTATATAAAAGATATTAAGTTGGTGCTCATGTGCTCACCAGGCCTGGAGAAACATGAAGGAGAGCAGCAGTTGCTGCTCTGGTCAAGTTGAAATGGAAAAAGAGGCATGAGGTAGAAGGTGTTCCTCTTCTATCACAAGGAAAAGGTGCCACCCCCTGTGATTTTCCCACCCTTTTTGTCCCCTCTCTGGGCTTATACAGCCACTAGGTTCTATTGCAAGAAGAAACCCCTCCCCCATCCATTGGGCTCCTCCCCTTCCTTGTCCATGGGGGGGAAGGCCATCCAACAAACCAGAGTGCCAGTCTGCAACACGGGTCCCCTTGGTTCTGCCAGCTATTTACATCAGTTCCCTTATCCCAAGAAGACCTCCTGCTTTGTTCCTGGCCCCGAAGGATACAGTAGGCTGCTTTGGTGCCGCTGTCCCGTGGGGCAGCAGCCTGGATAGGACTGGGCTTGCAGTTTGCTGCACCTTCCCCCTATACTGCCATAAAATATTGCCCCCATCCAGCGTTGATATGTGGCATGCATGAATTTTCCATCTCGATGAAAGCACCCCAGGTGACTGGCATCCAATAAACCAAATGAAGCCTGCCTCAGCCTCCAGAGCTGCAAAATGGAGCTAATTGCATCTTACCTTGCCGAATAATGAGGAGGGCGAGCAGAACAAGGAACCTGGAAATTGCCAGCGCTGTATAATGGATACTTAGCAGGAATTTGTATGTTTCATAAACGTGGCCTTCGGGGAGGCGTCGGAAGGGAGAGCATTTCGAAAAGCCCAGAATGCAGCCATCAGCACAATTTCGAACAAAGATTTTTTTTTTTTTTAAAAAAAGCAAACAACATGAAAAGAAAGTGGGGAAAAGAACTCTTCAAAACTTTAAACAACTCACCGAATGAAAACATATATTAAATAACCTATAGAGTAATATAAAACAGTATATTAAAAAGCCGGTAAAGACAGCCAAAAACAGATTAGCGGAGCATTACATTTTATAGTCGAGCACAAATGTTCCATTGCTTTCTCTGAGCTCCTAATCAGGATTTTTCATTATTTCCCTTCCTTTGGATTTGGCTCTCATGCCTGGATGCTCCGAGCAGCACCTCCAGTCGCGTCAGCCGTTCCAGGCCGAGAGCCCTGCCAAGGCCCTCCATTTGATCCAGAGAGGAGCATGTGCCCACTCCCAGCTACAAGGTCATCATCATAATTCTCCCTTCAGGGGCAAAGAGGCTTAGGAGTGATCCCCCACCAGCTTCACCCGCCGCCTCGGCTCATTCCGATCTCCCTGGTTATTAAGCTCATTTTACGCTGAAACCCAAGTTTGCTCTTTGTTTACTAACAGCAACAGATTTTTTTTTTTCCTTTTAAAGAAAGGCTGACATGAGAGAGGAAGCTGCCTTGCTCTGAGCCGGTCTGTTGAGCTGAGAACTGGCAACACGGACTGACAGAACTCTCCAGGGCTTTAGGCAAGGGGCTGTTGGAAGCCCTCCCTGGAGATGCTGCTCAGGACCAAACCTGAGTCTACCCCAAGCTGAACAATCCAGCGTGACCTTGGCGCGAAACTCCCCGAAGAGGATGAGAGAGGCTACGTTGACCTCAAGTAACCTCTAATTGGGGGGGAGTGCTAAGGTTAGAAGAGTATAGTGGCCCATTCTTAGGTCATCAGAGAAGGCCTTTTTACAAGTGCCACCATCTAGGGAGGTACGTGGGGCAGCGGCAAGAAATAGGGCCTTCTCAGTAGTGGCACCAACGCTATGGAACTCCCTTCCCTTTGACTTAAGAATGGCTCCCTCTCTTGAGACCTTTCGGCGAGGCCTGAAGACCCTTCTGTTTAAACAAGCCTTCTGAGTTCTCGGCCTTTTTAACATCTTTTTAACATCTTTTAATATTTTTTACAGGCCTGATTCTTTTATGATTTGCTGCTGCTCTATGCTCTTTTTACCTATTTTTTATCTGACTGCTGTTTTTATGATATGTGTTAATATGTTTTTATTTGTTTTAAATTATGTTTTTTAATCTGTTGTAAGACGCCTTGAGTCCCTTCGGGGAGAAAGGCAGGGTAAAAATAAAGTTGTTGTTGTTGTTGTTGTTGTTGTTGTTGTTGTTGTTGTTGTTGTTCCTCTCTCTCTCACTCTCTCTCTCTCTCTCTCTCTCTCTCTCTCTCTCTCTCTCTATCTCTTTCCGCTGAGGAGCGGTACCAAAACGGCTATCGCTACAGCCTATGTTGGTGATCCAATTGCAGAGTTGGGTGACTGGGGTCCCTTCTCCAGAGGTCTTCACTGGATAAGGGAGCAATCATTCCTTCACCCAGGGGTAAGCCTCCATTGCGCATAGGGGAGGGGATCTACTCAGACCTTTGCTAGTTACAGTGGCACAGCTCTGTGTGAACCTGTCCAACAGAATCAGGTTCAGGAAGGGGTTAGGATTTGGCAGCTGCCGCTACCACCGAAACCACCCCATTCCGCCCATTTTCCTCCCCTCCCTATTGCTGACCTACCTGCTCCAGTGAGTGGTAGAAGTGGCAACACCTTCTCTCCAGCACATTGATTTATTGGCCCACTATCTCCTGCCTGACCCCCCATGTTGACTTACTGGCACCAAGGGATGTGGACAGACCAGAGAGGGGTATGGATCCAACTGCTCTCCACTTGCAGTAGTGGCCAGTCTGCACTGTATGGAGTGTCAAGTTTTGTGACGCCTGCAAAGAACCTGATGCTGCCAGAATGCTATTTATGACAGGGCTGTAAGACATCTTCATTTGCAAGCTGCTGCTCCAATACCCACCAACCTGCCTCTCAAGGGACCCTCCCCCAGGAAAGTAAACTTGGCTTCCTGGACTTGCTTCCCTCCTTGGAGCCTCCTAAGGTTACTGCCTAATCCTCCTGAGTTTGCCTTCCAGGTCCTTTTCTGCCTTTCTCCCCACTATTGGACTAAGAGATCTCTTAGTATTGGCAGTGGCATAGCTAGAGGGGGGGTGCAAAGCACTAAGTTTTGCAGGGAGCCTCACCGCAGCATGCAAGCAACCCCTTCCCTTTGGAGCCATTCCAGGCAGTGAGAGCAAAACAGAGGAGAATGCCTGGCTCTGAAGGGGAGGGAGAGGGGCTGCTTGCATGCTGCAGTGAGGCTCCTTGCAAAACGTAGTGCTTTGCACCCCCTCTAGCTATGCCACTTAGTATTGGCACCGAGGCCCCACAATCTCTGCAGTGCTATCAGCTCACCTCACCAGATGCAGAGATGTCACCTGTTCACAGGTGCAAATCAATGTGTGGATGTCAGAGGTGGGGACAATGGCTGCGACTCCATCCCCCCCATCTGTGCATTTGTTCTACATGGATAAACCTGCGAACAGCAAAGGCAGCTTCATGAGAGGGGGTAATGGATGGCTTTGACATTTGTGAAGTTGGATTTTCAGAATAGTATTTGAATTATTGCTAAGTGTCGTACCGGTCATCACAGCAGCAGTTCCTGCTAGCACTGAGGGCTGACCCAGTTTGATTTCAGCAGTGCGCTTGCCGGCAATGAAAATTGGGGTGATTTCAGCTATGGGCCAGGGCAGTGAATGAGGGCATCAGAAGAATGAAACACAAGGGCAGTAGGGTCAATGACAGCTGCAATGTTAGTTCTCTGCGCAGTGGGCAGCCACAATTTTCCCTCGCAGAATGATGTTGCGTTCTGATGTTGCATCACTCCCATGGGACCCAACTCCCCCTCGTCATCCCACCCTCAAAAATCTCACAGAAAATTTGAAAATTCTCACAGACCAACTTTCTTCTCAGCCTTCGTTATGGTGCAGCCAAATGCCTTTAACCGCTCCTAAGTCCGGCTGAATTCTGTGAGAGAGCGAGAGAGAGATAAGGTGGTTGTTGTTATTTATTCATTTGAATATTGTATTCATTCACATCATTGATGCTTTGCCTGTCCTCTCTCCTCCGGGTTGATTAACCCAGAGCGAGAGGGTGTGATCTTTTGTATGCGGCATTCGTGATTAGCCAAAAACGAGGGAGATTTTTCCCCCTCCTTCCAGACTGAATCTTGCCTGCATTCACATTGACGCAGCCAAACACCATCAGGAAAATAAAGATAAGGCAGTTTAGAAGTAAATGTGCAACTCCTCTTAAAATTTTTACGGAGCTAAAGATTGGCAAGAAATATGTATTTAATCACAGAATAAACAAGAGATCGCCATTTGCCAGAAATTTTATGTGCCTGCTCCCTTCCCTTTCTCTCTGAATTAAAAATAAATACGTGACAGCGATGAAACCTTTTAAATCTGGTGGCAAAATTTGCCCACCTTTTCCTTCCCTCCTTATTCTGCTTTATGGGATCCACAGTTCATGCCGCTTACCTCTTTATCACTGTTTTGTTAAAGTTCATACCACAAAGACCTGTAAACGATATTTACGGCTCTTGGGGTTTCAACAAATCCTAAATAACCTTAACGTGAATGGGAAGCATTAATTAAAGACACTGCAGGGGCTGAATTGTAACATAGCTGCATGGGTGACATTTAAGTCCCCCTCCCATGGATATTTAACACTGGTATGACAAACAGTGTGCCATTTCACCATCAGGGCCTTCCTAATGGACTCCTCTGTATCTTGGTCTTAACCTGGGCAGACCAGCCAGGGATCTCGCTCAATATTTTTGCAATAATTCACAAGCAAGACTGGGGAATTGTTTTGGAGATTTTGGAGAATAAAACACTTCCTCCCCCCCCCCCCAAAAAAAAAAAGAGAAACGAACCACAGGGATGTTCCTAAGCCTTAAACAAACAAAACATTGTGTTGAAGAGAATGAGATTAACCACACTGAATATAGAGATTATTAACCAGGCTTCACCTGATTCTCTTTTAAAGGTCTTTACACTGCCGTTCCTTAAGGGTTGTATTTTCATAAGGTAGCAAAAGCACCACCTGCTGTATGGGAAGGCAAACAAATAGATAGTCAAGTTCAATCCACCATGGCATTCATCATTTAACTCTAGCGCAGTGGCGTAGCTAGAGGGGATGCAAAGCACTAGGTTTTGCAGGCTCCTGAACACGCCATGCAAGCAGTACCTCCCCCTCCCCTTCAGAGCCGTGCATATGCCTCCCACCACTCAGAATGAAGGGGGGGGGGCTTCCCCAGGACTCAGAATGCCTTAAAAATGCTTTTAAAAAGCATAAAAACATCACTTCCAGTTTCTCAAGGAAACCGGGCGTTGTATCTTTTCAGCCCCAACAGCCATTCTGAAGCCCACAGAGGCCACAGGCAGACCTACGCAGCCTCTGTGGGCTTCAGAAAGTCCTCTGGAGGTGACTGGAGCACAGCTCTGGTAACCTGAGGAGATTTTAAAGGGGCATAAACCACAGATTTCATTATCTGTGATTTTCGGTATCTGCAGTGGGGGGTCTTTGATCAAATCCCCCATGGATACTGAGGACTTACCTGTATACAGTGCAAAATAAATTTAGTACAAAATAAATTTGTTATCTCAATCTCAGCCTATCCATACATGTGCTTCCACTACATCTTCAATCCACTTTAAGAACTTAAGAAGAGCCCCGCTGGATCAGGCCAAAAGCCCATCTAGTCCAGTTTCCTGTATCTCACAGTGGCCCACCAAATGCCTCAGGGAGCACACCAGATCACAAGAGACCTGCACCCTTGTGCCCTCCCTTTCATCTGGCATTCTAACATAACCCATTACTAAAAATCAGGAGGTTGCACATACACATCATGGCTTGTAACCCGTGATGGATATTTCCTCCAGAAATATGTCCAGTCCACTTTTAAAGGCATCCAGGCCAGATGCCGTCACCACATCCTGTGGCAAGGAGTTCCACAGACCAGCTTTTGGTGCACTTCTATTATCCCAATGCATTTACTACCCTGTCCAGAACACTACAGGAGAGGGGGCAATCAGACATCTTGACTCTGGCCCAGTACCAACTCTCATTGGCCTTGAACATAAGAACATAAGAACAGCCCCATTGGATCAGGCCAGAGGCCCATCTAGTCCAGCTTCCTGTATCTCACAGCGGCTCACCAAATGCCCCAGGGAGCACACCAGATAACAAGAGACCTGCATCCTGGTGTCCTCCCTTGCATCTGGTATTCTGACATAGCCCATTTCTAAAATCAGGAGGTTGCACATACACATCATGGCTTGTAACCCATAATGGATTTTTCCTCCAGAAACTTGTCCAATCCCCTTTTAAAGGTGTCCAGACCAGTCGCCATCACCACATCCTGTGGCAAAATTGAATTGTCCTCTAATTCCCTGACTGTGGAGTTTTTTCAGTAGCCTTTGGTGAGGGACCATGTCAAACGCCTTCTGAAAGTCCAGATATATAATGGACTCTCCTGCACTCCTGCACTCGAGGAGGTAATTAGGAGGCTTTTAAATATGGTCTGGGGGGATTTGAACTTCCTTATTCTCCAGGTGATGTCACTGGAAGTGCATCAGGGTCCTGGAATCAGAGAAAAGACACTTGCTTCAAGGTTTAGCGCAATCACTCCTTTTGCCAAGATCAATTCTGATTCAAGCTGGAGAAAAGCCACCCATTGTCATGCAGGGGGATGCACCAACAGCGGGTGGGCTCCTGTTTCCTGATGGTCCAGCTTTTATACCATCTGTGCCCAGAAGAAGCATTATCCAACCCTTGCTTTCCTTCTCCATGGTTAAAGAAGACACTAGCAGGAGTGGGAGGGGAGGGGTCAGATCCAGCCAGAATTTACATGACTCCTCTTTGGAGGTCTTCACCTTTCCATTCAATCTCTTTCCTCCATTCCATTTTATATCCCTTTCCTACTTGGCGCTCCGCTTTAATATTTAACTGGTTGCGCACTCTCCGTTCCCCAGTTGAATGAGAAGTTCCCTCCAGTGGAAGCCTCGCCTTAACAAACAGCCAAGGAGTAATTATGATTCCTTTCAAGGGGCCGAGCTCTGGAATAAGGGCTGTAATTTCCTAGGCTTGAGTGCGGAGAAATTTACGCTGTACTTTTCCCTTGCTTGGAGTTTTCATCCGAGATTGTATTTCAGGCCTTTTCCCCTTTGATGATATGATTAAGATAATTCCTTTATGAAGCTGGAGTCTGCACAGGATGTTTCATTTTCGTTCCTTCCTGAATGCCACCTGTAGATGAAAACGAGAAAAAGAAAGAGACATTATTATTGTTTTCCGACCTAGATGGCCCGACAGAGGTGCCCATGTATTTTCTGGGCACAAAGAAACAGATTATGCTGAATGCTGTAATTGAGAGACTCAGGTGTACCCAGCAACCTGTACACCACAGTGCAAAAAGCGTACTGTGGGAAAGACATCACATGGGCGTTTGACACAGTCCCTCACCAAAGGCTACTGAAAAAACTCCACAGTCAGGGAATTAGAGGGCAGGTCCTCTCCTGGATTGAGAACTGGTTGGAGGCCAGGAAACAGAGAGTGGGTGTCAATGGGCAATTTTCACAATGAAGAGGTGAAAAGCGGTGTGCCCCAAGGATCTGTCCTGGGACCGGTGCTTTTCAACCTCTTCAAAAATGACCTGGAGACAGGGTTGAGCAGTGAAGTGGCTAAGTTTGCAGACGACACCAAACTTTTCCGAGTGGTGAAGACCAGAAGTGATTGTGAGGAGCTCCAGAAGGATCTCTCCAGACTGGCAGAATGGGCAGCAAAATGGCAGATGCGCTTCAATGTCAGTAAGTGTAAAGTCATGCACATTGGGGCAAAAAATCAAAACTTCACATATAGGCTGATGGGTTCTGAGCTGTCTGTGACAGATCGGGAGAGAGATCTTGGGGTGGTGGTGAACAGGTCGATGAAAGTGTTGACCCAGTGTGCAGCAGCAGTAAAGAAGGCCAATACTATGCTTGGAATCATTAGAAAAGGTATTGAGAACAAAACAGCTAATATTATAATGCCATTGTACAAATCGATGGTAAGGCCACACCTGGAGTATTGTGTCCAGTTCTGGTCGGCGCATCTCAAAAAGGACATAGTGGAAATGGAAAAGGTGTAAAAGAGAGCGACTAAGATGATTACTGGGCTGGGGCACCTTTCTTATGAGGAAAGGCTATGGCGTTTGGGCCTCTTTAGCCTAGAAAAGAGATGCCTGAGGGGGGATATGGTAAGGCCACACCTGGAGTATTGTGTCCAGTTCTGGCCGGCGCATCTCAAAAAAGACATAGTGGAAATGGAAAAGGTGCAAAAGAGAACGACTAAGATGATTACGGGGCTGGGGCACCTTCCTTATGAGGAAAGGCTATGGCGTTTGGGCCTCTTCAGGCCTAGAAAAGATATGCCTGAGGGGGGTCATGATTGAGACATACAAAATTATGCAGGGGATGGACAGAGTGGATAGGGAGATGCTCTCTACACTCTCACATAATACCAGAACCAGGGGACATTCACTAAAATTGAGTGTTGGGCGGGTTAGGACAGACAAAAGAAAATATTTCTTTACTCAGCGTGTGGTCGGTCTGTGGAACTCCTTGCCACAGGATGTGGTGATGGCGTCTAGCCTAGACGCCTTTAAAAGGGGATTGGACAAGTTTCTGGAGGAAAAATCCATTATGGGGTACAAGCCATGATGTGTATGCCCAACCTCCTGATTTTAGAAATGGGTTATGTCAGAATGCCAGACGCAAGGGAGGGCACCAGGATGAGGTCTCTTGTTATCTGGTGTGCTCCCTGGGGCATTTGGTGGGCCGCTGTGAGATACAGGAAGCTGGACTAGATGGGCCTATGGCCTGATCCAGTGGGGCCGTTCTTATGTTCTTATGTTCTTATGATATGATTGAGACATACAAAATTATGCATGGGAAGGTTAAAGTGGATAAAGAGATGCTCTTTACACTCTCACATAACACCAGAACCAGGGTACATCCACTAAAATTGAGTGTTGGGAAAGTTAGAACAGACAAAAGAAAATATTTATTTACTCAGTGTGTGGTTGTTCTGTGGAACTCCTTGCTACAGGATGTGGTGACAGCATCTGGCCTGGATGCCTTTAAGAGGGGATTGGGCAAGTTTCTGGAGGAAAAATCCATTACGGGTTACAAGCCATGATGTGTATGTGCAGCCTCCTGATTTTAGAAATGGGCTATGTCAGAATGCCAGATGCAAGGGAGGGCACCAGGATGAGGTCTCTTGTGATCTGGTGTGCTCCCTGGGGCATTTGGTGGGCCGCTGTGAGATACAGGAAGCTGGACTAGATGGGCCTCCGGCCTAATCCAGTGGGGCTGTTCTTATGTTCTTATGTACATAGGCATGCCACGTGTTATCCTAGGAACAAATGCCATTAGTGCTTTGTTAGGATACAGATGCATCACAAGGGTTTGCATCACCCAGAGCAGGAAGTCCTGTGTCACCCCCATAATGGACTTCCTCCCATGCAGTAGATGGGGCAACCCCTGGGCGTTGGGTGAGGTGATGTGCCATTGCCCCATCCCCAATGTTTTGTTTTGTTTTTAGCTATAACATCTGGTAGAATAGAGACATTTCCGTGTCGTTTGTTTCATTGCATTCTGCCTGAAATTACGCATTGATTGATATATAACATGATGGTGTGATTCAAAAATACAAAGATTGTAAAAATTTTGGCTAGTAGTGGTGTCATCCCCCTGTGCGCAGCACTCAGTGCGGCCCCCACCCTCACCCCACACACACACTCCAAGCAACACCACTGTTAGGATATGCAGCTCTGGGCAGGACTGGGAGGAGGCTCAGAGCCACTAACAGCCCAATGACCAATCCTATCCTCCCCTCCTCCCACCATTGCAGCCACACCTAAATAGCTTGCACTGCATACCGGACGGGGGAGGCAGTTGCAGAGGTTTCCTCACAGTAAGGGAACGTTAATTTCCTTACCCAGGGGTAAACCACCCTGGTGCAGAGGGGGTCTACTCAGTCCTGCACAAGCAACAGATTGCCAAGGAAGATGGTGGATTCTCCCTCACTGGAGATCTTCAAGCAGAGGTTCGACAAGCAGCTGCTGGAGATGCTCTAGGAGAATTTCCTGTTTCAGGTTAGACTACATTGCCTTATATGTCTCTTCCAACTCTATAATTCTATGAAAATTACTGGTGCAGGTCTGCATGGACCCAGGTCACAGGATCGGGTCCAAGAAGGGCATAAGAACATAAGAACAGCCCCACTGGATCAGGCCATAGGCCCATCTAGTCCAGCTTCCTGTATCTCACAGCGGCCCACCAAATGCCCCAGGGAGTGCACCAGACAACAAGAGACCTGCAAGGCTTCCTGGGAATTGTAGTTAAGAACATAAGAAGAGCCCCACTGGATCAGGCCAAAGGCCCATCTAGTCCAGCTTCCTGGATCTCACAGCGGCCCACCAAATGCCCCAGGGAGCACACCAGATAACAAGAGACCTCATCCTGGTGCCCTCCCTTGCATCTGGCATTCTGACATAACCCATTTCTAAAATCAGGAGGTTGCGCATACACATCATGGCTTGTACCCCATAATGGATTTTTCCTCCAGAAACTTGTCCAATCCCCTTTTAAAGGCGTCTAGGCTAGACGCCAGCACCACATCCTGTGGCAAGGAGTTCCACAGACCGACCACGCGCTGAGTAAAGAAATATTTTCTTTTGTCTGTCCTAACCCGCCCAACACTCAATTTGAGTGGATGTCCCCTGGTTCTGTTGTTATGTGAGAGTGTAAAGGGCATCTCCCTATCCACTCTGTCCATTCCCTGCATAATTTTGTATGTCTCAATCATGTCCCCCCTCAAGCGTCTCTTCTCTAGGCTGAAGAGGCCCAAACGCCATAGCCTTTCCTCATAAGGAAGGTGCCCCAGCCCCGTAATCAGCTTAGTCGCTCTCTTTTGCACCTTTTCCATTTCCACTATGTCTTTTTTGAGATGTGGCGACCAGAACTGGACACAATACTCCAGGTGTGGCCTTATACAAAGGGCGTTTGTATTCAGTGTCTGCTGCTACCACCTAACTCACCCTCTTCCTGGACCATCTCCACCCCAATTACCATACCTGTTTCCTCTCCATTTTATCCACCTCCTGCCCTTCCCCTCCCCATGCTGCCTCCCTGGGTTGGTGGGCCCATGATGATCTTCCAGTGCTCAAGGGAAGGCTCTGATCTTCCCGTGAGAATTTATTTATTTATTTCACAATTGCCATAAGGCAGTTAAGGTTGGCACAACACTAATTCCAACAGCATTAGAGCCCAGCTGGGCTGTGGAACATATAGTTTCCGGGTCTCTGATGTCCATAAGTGCCACACTCTGGGAAAACTACATTTCACATGATCACACATGGAATACTGCTATAACGCTATTCCAGGGCATTGAGGAAGGGGAGAGGGAGAATGTTGCAGGAGTCTGTGGAATGGCCAGTTAAGGGGAACTGGAGCTCATATTACATTTCCAATGAGGTATACAATGGGATTCTAATGGGGTAAGTGGGACTGGGCTTCTAAGAAACCAAGGTATTTTCCAATGGTGGGGCAGTACAGCTCCATTTGCTGATCTGAATTCCAGAAAAAACCAGGGGGAGGGTTGGGGGGGTGACCTTATTTCTAGCAATGTCACAACAGTAGTGACTGCTCCTAGTGGTGGTGTCACTCCCCTTATAGGTCCCAGGGGAAAATGGTATTTTAGATTTCCCCAACATATTCTTCAACCAATCCTTCCCTCTTCATCTCCCAATGTGTGTTGGCATCCTTCAGTCTCGGAAGACTATGGTGTCACGCTCTGAATGGTGGCTCTGGAACAGAGTATCCTCTCCAGTGCACAAAGCCTGGGTAAAGTAGGTATGGAGGACAGGCTGTTACCCATGCAGCAAATCCCCCCTCTCCACGTCGCTGAAATGGTCCAATGGAAAGGCAGAAGCCAATACGGTCGGTTCCAGCAGCATCGCAGGAATTGCCAGAACGTGACTGTGTTCAGTCATGGACTGCCTCAGGGACTCCAGCTCCGGATTTTGTCTCGAGGTTGACTCCTGAAGCCTTTTCCATAACTGGATGTAGCCACAAGGCAGTGGAGGTTTGGGATCAGAGTTTTCCTTCTCTCAGATGAGCTGCCTTCCCAGGCTGACGAGTCCCATCTACCCGGTGGCTGTTTAGTTGCCTCTTACGACAAGTACAGCCAAACTGAGGGCCTATTCTTATCCTCAGCCCCCAGGGGAAATCTCCCAATACTTCCTTTTCATCCATGTTAATGTAGTGATTTAGGAGGAGATAGCATGCATACACCTAGATAGCACAATTTAGATGTGAGATGCCACCAAGCCTCTCTTGTCTGCCATCACCCTACCACCATTGCATGTAGAGAGATGCATGACTCTTGCATACTCTATGGATTCCTTATCTTGTGAAGTATTACTGATATTCATGTCTATAACATTTTCTTTCTTTTTTTTATCTTTGACAAACTCTGAAATGGAACACTGGTGACTTTTTTATTTTTTATTTTTTTTAAAAAAAATAAAAATTAGCCTCCTGTATTTAAAGACCACTCATCATATTCATCTGTCATTGTTCTTGAAATGTCACATTGATTTTATCCCTTTTGCAATAAATGGCTACATCCCAAGAAAGAGGAAAATGGGAAAAAAGAAAGGGACAAATGATGGCCTGACACTTCAAAATCAGCTGCCACTTTCAGCTCGAGCAAAAATAAATAAAATGACATTTTTCTTGAAGGATAGGGGAAGATGGGGGGGAAACAGAACAACGGTATAAAAGAAAGCTTTATCTTTTTGGCAAAATTGGAAACAATTCAGAGTTAGTAGAATTATAACTTCTTGTCTTTTTGCACCAACACACATGCAGGATAATTCATGTGAGAGCACATGCAAATTGCGGTTTGGAGTGCTCCAGGCTCCCACAGCACACCTGTGGATTTTTCGGGGCGCAGTGGTTGGAAATCCCTGACCATGGGCTACCTTGTGAGTTCATGGCAGAGAAGAGATTTATGGAAACTCTGTTTCATAGCCCAGCCTCTGAGCCACCAAGGTATCCCCTGTTCACTCCCAGATGACTCACATTGGAAGTCACTACCATCACAGTTCCAAATGTTGGCAAAATCAGGTGAGCTTCTTGATGAGCCTCAGCTCTCAGTCAGTGCCCAGCCCCTTAGAGCTGGTTAAAGTCAATAGCTGGCAGGACGACACATAGGAACTGACAGCTCTGTGTGTAGCTGCCCTTTATGGTTAGCCACCAAGATGACAGTATGGAGCATCTTTGTGCATCCTAAAGGATTCCTGGGTACTGAACTGGCTCCACTCATCTCAAACTTCCTCTTGGCCTTTCTAAACATGGACCACTAGATAGGGTTTCTTTTACGTAGGAATAGGAGTTCTGTGCAGTGCATCCAATAAATATGGTGGACATTTCAATGGGAAGTCCCACCCCTTGCTCCATTTTTGAGCATCCATTGAGTGTGTTAAACATCTTCACAGTGTTCTTGCTTGGGTAAGTATTATCTTTGGGGCCCTGGAGTATTCTGACATTTGGTTTGACTTTCCAGATTAGGCCCCAGTATTCTGACTCCTGACGCAACGCTGGGTTCCGGGTTCTCAATTGATAAGCCAAAATGACAATGTCTATGGCACAGCCCTGATAGTTTCCATCCACCAGTGGCATCACTACGTGGTTTTGGAGAAGGTGTGTGGACCACACCAGGTGACACCTTTGGGGGGGTGACACCAAAATGACTTTCTAGATCAGGGGTCGGCAACCCGCGACTCTGGAGCCGCATGCGGCTCTTTCAGCTGTCTGCTGCGGCTCCTCCGGGTGAAAGTGGCAAAGGGGGTAACAGGAGGCACCTGTGTTGGGAGGGCAGGCTGCTTCCCTCCGCCCCCTGAGCTCACTGCCCTCCTCTCCCTTCACCCCCACCTGCCCCGCATTGGTTTCCCTTTTCATTTTTGCCCGCTCTGCAGGCTTAAGCTCCCTGTTTTTCCCTTCCCCAACTCTCCAGCAGGCTCAGCCAATCAGCATCCAGCAGGCTCCTGGCTTTTTCTGTTGGAATGACTCAGGGTCCTTCACTGGCTGACCACCAGCCAATCCTGAGTCGCCCTCCTCCTCAGCCATTTCGAGCCCTTGCAGCATGCCTTTCCCTGAGCAGGTCCCCACTCAGTGCAAGGAGAGGCTTTTCCTCCACAGCAGAGGAGACATCCTGTTTGTCTACTCAGTAGTAAGCCCCATTACAGCGGATGAAGCTTACTCCCAGGATAGGGTGCCTGGGATTGCAGCCTTGGAGCCTGCTCCTGTGCATGTCTACTCAGTTGTAAGCCCCATTGCAGCAGATGAGGCTTACTCCCAGGAAAGGGTGCCTGGGATGGCAGCCTTGGAGCCTGCTCCTATGTGTGTCTACTCAGTTGTAAGCCCCATTACAGTGGATAGGCTTACTCCCAGGAAAGGGTGCCTGGGATGGCAGCCTTGGAGCCTGCTCAAGGCCAAGCACAAGGAAGGGTGAGTGGGAGCCCAAGCCCGGCACATCTGTTCAAGAGCAAGCCCTGCTGTAGTCCCTGGGCTTCTCCCAGGAAGGTGTGGAGGGCTGCAGCCTCAGCCCCCTCCTATACAGGTCTACTCACAAGTAGTCAGTGAGGCTTCCCCCCAGGAAAGTGTGGAGGGGACTGCAACCTGAGAGCTCCAAACAACTTGTCTGCTCAGAAGTCCCATTGTAGTCAATGGGGCTTACTCCCAGGATAGTGTGGAGAGGGTTGCAGCCTGAGTTAGGGAGGGCAGGTAGACAGGGCAGAAGCTGGCCTGTGGCTGCCCCCCCCCCCCAGCTCTGGCTTCTTCTCTTCCCCACCTCTGGAATCTGTGTCCTTTTTTCCTTCCAGCAGGGTGCCTCTGAAAGGTGGGAGGAGTTCTTTAGTATCCATGTAAGATAAGCAGATGTCATAACCGTCATATGTATTGGAATCCTGGAAGATCTGGTGAGGAGGTAGAATGTGGTGTTAGCAGTGGCCCCTTTAAGGGTAAGGCCTGGGTATCCAGCAGAGTGTGCTGCACAGCTGCAGCCACTTGAAGGCAAGAGGGCCCTCAGAGATATAAGGAGCACCTGAGGCAAGAAGGGGTGTGTGGGTTGGAGGCAGGAGAGGAGACTAAGTGACTTGGGTTATTGACTTGGATATTCTGACTTACTTTGGAATCTGACCTTGGACTGTGACTTGGCTTATTGACTTTGGACTCTGCCCTGGATACTCTGACTGACTTTGTGACTAAGGGACTGCTGGAGACACTGGAGTTTGAAGTGTGGCTGCTGTGCCCAAGACCTGCTGAGGACCCAGGGTCTGCTGTAGTGGTGGGAGGCTGCTGGCAGGAGAGAGGACCTCTGCAGGTTGAACAGGCGAGCTACCCTGGAGGTGGGGTCCAGCAGGACTGCAGGGCAGAACCAGGGTTATTTGTTGGGGGAAAGAAGGGGAGCTAATTTGCTTAAAGTGGGCATAATTCTCCAGGCAGAGAATGGCCTTGGAATCAGGCAAAACACAATAGAGGACCGGGCATCTGACAACACAGGACAAGAATGTATGACAAAACTAACTAAAAGCTACAAGAGGGGGGCTACATTATAAAAATGGGGCCTATAACAGTGTAAAGGTAAAAAAAAAAAACTATATATGCAGTGTTATCTTCCTTTTAGATGTCAAAAGGGTTTTGTGGCTCCCAAGTTTTCCCCTCCCCCCGGAAAACAGGTCCAAATGGCTCTTTGAGTGTTTAAGGTTGCCGACCCCTGGTCTAGAAGAATATAAGAACAGCCTCACTGGATAGGCCATCTAGTCCACCCATAGGTCCATCTAATACAGCTTCCTGTATCTCACAACAGCCCACCAAATGCCCCAGGCAGCGCACCAGATAACAAGAGACCTCATCCTGGTGCCCTCCCTTGCACTGGCATTCTGAAATAGCCCATTTATAAAATCAGGAGGTTGCACATACACATCATGGCTTGTAACCCGTAATGGATGTTTCCTCCAGAAACTTGTCCAATCAAGTTTTCAAGGCATCCAGGTCAGATACCATCACCACGTCCTGTGGCAAGGAGTTCCACAGACCAACCACACGCTGAGTAAAGCAATATTTTCTTTTGTCTGTCCTAACCCTCCCAACACTCAATTTTAGTGGATGTCCCCTGGTTCTGGTATTATGTGAGAGTGTGGAGAGCATCTTTCTATCCATTTTATTCTTCCCACGCATAATTTTGTATGTCTCAAACATGTCCCCCCTCAGGCACCTCCTTTCTAGGCTGAAGAGGCCCAAACGCCGTAGCCTTTCCTCATAAGGAAGGTGCCCCAGCCCCGTAATCATCTTAGTCGCTCTCTTTTGCACCTTTTCCATTTCCACTATGTCTTTTTTGAGATGCAGCGACCAGAACTGGACACAATACTCCAGGTGTGGCCTTACCATCAATTTGTACAACGGCATTATAATATTAGCCGTTTTTTGCACTATAACATTAATACAATTAACAGCAAAATCTTATATCTGCGCCAGCTATTTAACCCCTGTAGGGCTGCCAGGCCTGGGAGCACACACTCTTTGTGTTGGCGCTGCTGGCTCTCGAGTTGGTGCAAACATGCCGTATGGCACGTTTGTGACATTTGGAGCCAGAGCAGGGAGGCTCTGCAGAGAACATAAGAAGAACACAGAGAACATAGGCTTACAGAGAACATAAGAACATAAGAAGAGCCTCACTGGATCAGGCCATAGGACCATCTAGTCCAGCTTCCTGTATCTCACAGCGGCCCACCAAATGCCCCAGGCAGCGCACCAGATCACAAGAGACAAGAGATCCTGGTGCCCTCCCTTGCATCTGGCATTCTGACATAACCCATTTCTAAAATCAGGAGGTTGCACATACACATCATGGCTTGTACCCCGTAATGGATTTTTCCTCCAGAAACTTGTCCATATAAAATTTTTGTTCTGTGTTTCAGGGTTTGACCAAGTCCTCATCTGACTGAGAACAAGAAAGAAGAAGCATGAAGGCCAAGAAGAGCAGGCAGGCGGAGGACTTACCACAACCCAAGTCCCACAAGTCTCGCCACTGAGGAACAGCCCTTCCTCACCTTGAAGGGTGCCTGCTCATAGCAGAGGTGGGGCCATACCCTAGTGATGCCACTGCCTTCTCCTTCCTTGCAGCTTTCTGACAATGCCTCTCCCTCTAGCACTGGCCAAGCTATTCACGAGGAGACACACAGGTAAAGTCACAGAGGTAGGAGGGGATGTTCTAAGAGATTTGCATTCCTGGCGGGTCTGGATGAACCTGTTTCCTAAAGCCCATTTCCCCATATTTTAGGCAGCTTCTCTTGATCGTTCATCAACTTCCCCTCTCGTGGAGCTGTCAGGGCCCCTCACCAATTCTCTCCGCCCTGCTAAGCCTTGGTTCCTTTCCTAATCTGTAGCAGAGCGACTCTTATCCAAGTGTCACCCAACAGCACACTACACATGATTGAGAGCCCGTGCTGCAGCCAATGTACTGCTCCGGACAATGCAGGGAAAACGTAAACCTGATAGGTAATCATTTTATTATGGACCCTCTTAATCACCCTGCACCTGGTTGGCGCTTGATACGAGTAGATAAGTAGCATCAAGAGACAGATAGAATTTGATGGGCACCATTTTTCCCATTTGTTTATTTATAATATTTAGGGTGTGTTGTTTTTTGTTTTTTTTTCATTTCGGGCGTATCTTTTCTCAGTTAGTCTGCTGTCAGAGAGGGGAACAAAGCCTTGGAGTAACTGGTAGAAACATGAATTTGGGTTAATCCACTAGTATTTTAAGGCTCTTTCCTAAGGAGAAACCAGTCTTTGACCTTAAAGGATGTGTCCTCTTTGTAGGGGGAGATACAGGTAAATTACATTTGCCGGCTCCCTTATATGGCAAGGCACAAATATCCTTGTAAATGATGCATAATTGCCCTGTGATTATATGGCTATTGCTGCACATTGTCAACAAAACAATTATTTTGCAGCCCAATCGTTTCTGATTTACAGGGCATGGTGATTAGCAAGGAAAAGCCTGGGAGCCAAGGGACTCAATGAGCTCCTTCAGCACATCCGAAGGGCAATTAGTTTGGGCCGTGGCAACACAATGGCAACAGAACTGAATGAAAATGGTGAGAAAGCAGTTGGAACCCGGAAAAGTGACCCACGGACAGATTGCAGTGACCCACACCGGTTCAATATCAAGAGCTGCAATCCGATGCAGACGTACCTGGCTATAAGTTCCTTTAGATGCAATAGGAGTTACTTCTAAGTAGGCATGCATGACTTCCACTGTAAAACTGCAATCCTATGTACACTTCTCTGGGAGTAAGCTCCATTGAGCCTAGTGGGACTTATTTTTGAGCAAATGCAACCGTTAAAGGTATAGGCACTCTGTCCTCCATCATACCTGGTCACCAGGGATGTGCAAATCCACCACAACAAGACTAGAGTCTGGAATCCTTGCCCCTTTTGACTCAACTCATGCATGTTAATGGGCAGCTTTGGGGACTCTTCCAAAGCATTTTTGGGACTCTATCTGCTTCTTGTCCTGAGTCTTTTAGATACATGTGTCAGGCATGGCACTGTGGAAAAAAAACAGAGCTCCTAGTGTGTGTGTGTGTGTGTGTGTGTGTGTGTGTGTCAGACTTCTCATTTAATAGTCCCCTGATGCCCCCATCCCATCTGTAAACAAGGTGGGAGGGGGTGGGATGGACTGCATGAGAGCGAGGACAGAAGTGGCAAGAGGGAGGACGGTCATGCGCGGCAGCTGGGAGGCTTACCAGTTGGACCCGATCCTTTGCAGCTGTACTCAGAAGTAGTCCCACTGAAGCCAGTCATTCAGTGAGCCTGCTGGAGCCATGTCATGACTTTCTCCAGGATGGCTAGGAACCACTCCCGCCCCTTCTCCTCTCTGCCCATCCAGGGGAAAAAAACCTTTGTCCATTGGTTCCTTCAGAGATGAAAAGAGAGGCTGCTCCCCCCTCCCCTCTCCCCCCTCCTGCTGGATGCCAAACCAAAACATTAACCCTTCCTTTCCTCCTGGCTGGAACTTTCTTACTGCTTGCTTGGTCTGAAAGATGGCCCTGTGAGGACTTTCAGGCCATGAAAAAAGTAAGCGAGCACACCTGACATTGACAAGCCTGGCTCTGGGCACATGAGTCAGCAAAAAACACATGCATTTGCAACTCTGACGTGAGTCACCTGACTTGAGTTCCCGTCCCTGCAGGTCACCCTGGCTACTACATCCATTTGCCAAGTAGTATATAACCAGCACTGAGATCAAAGGCATACCTACCCAGAAGTAAGCTCAACTGAATTTAAATGACAGGTAAGCGTGTTCAGGATTGCAGCCTAAGGTGTATGTATAAGCAGGCATCATTTTACCAAGTTCATTTGGTGGATAAGTGTACAGGTTGATTGTCAAGCACTATGTCGGTCCTTCTCGGAACACCTTTCTCTCTTTTTGTTGTACATTTTAGATGATTGATTCAAATTGGGCGCCAAGAATACATGGTTGCGGGGTCCTCAGTGCATCACTGAGACAGACTTTTCAAACGGCCAGCACTGCTCGAGCAAGACACTTCCCTTATCGATCTGGGAGTGCATTCGGGCATCCTGACCCAAACAGCTTTTCTTTCATTGATCAAAAAGTACACAGACACACTCTCACCATATACAGGCAGACTGTATGAGTGCCACTTACGAAGCACTAAGGTGGTTCCCCAAGGTGCTTTGTGTTTAATTGGGAGGATGGGGCAGATTGCAAAATCATAATCAAAATGACAATTTGCAGAAGCCTTCTGAAAGAGAAGCCATTGATATTATTTCACCCTTTAGTAAGAGTGACTTGTGTACAATGGCTTGCTCTGCTCATCAGGTAAATGGTAAAGTAAGAGTGGTATTTTCAGACTTCAGTCAGGTGAGCCCTCTTATCCACGGGGGAAGAGCTTCCATTCCAGGAACACCCCCCCCCCCACCCATGGATAGCTGAAGCCATGGATATGGGCAAATGCCCATACCTGCGATCCAGGAGCTGCCCTCCCCAGAGGTGAGGAAAGCTCCGCTTGCATGGTATATTCAGGTGCTTGCAAAACTTAGTGCTTTGCACCCCCTCTAGCTACGCGACTGAGTTTGACCAATTTTTCCCCCCCTCTGATTCTTCCTATATTGTATTGAGAGTGAAACTGCAATATGAGATAGGGGCATCTCTAACATGTTCCTTCCGCCATAGTTCCAGAGCCAAGTAAGACCCCCGCATCCCATGCAATCTCTTGATTAGGGACTTCCATTGGCCTTCAGTGGGGAGGGGGGGGTAAAGTGTTACAGCTTCTATACTTAAGACACAATCCTAACCACATTTCCAGCACTGGCTTAGCTGTGCCAGTGGGGCATGTGCTGCATCCTGCAGCTGGGGGGCAGTCACGGAGGCCTCCTCAAGGTAAGGCAACATTTGTTCCCTTCCCTTGGAGTTGTGTTGCCCTTACCTTGGTGCTGGAAAGTTGATTAGGATTGCACCCTCACTGTCTCTCCTGTTCTTTTGGGTGCCCCTCCAGGGTGGTTTAAGAGAGAGAGAGAGAGAGAGAGAGAGAGAGAGAGAGAGAGAGAGAGAGAGGAATACCAGGCCAAACTAACTTTCCTTTGAGATAATACAGAAGGCTATTACCAAAATTCCCCCAAGTAGGGTATTCATTTGAAATATGTTGATCCTAACAAACTACTACTCAAGGTGATCAGATACAAAGGAGGACAGAGTGCCTATACCTTTAACCATAGTATAGAAGAGGAAATTTTGGCAGGTGCAGCTTGATGTGGAAGGGTTTAAAAAGGTACATCTGCCAAAATTCCCACTTCTATATAGTGTTTAAAGGTATAGGCAGTCTGTCCTCCATTGTATCTGGTCACCCTACTACTACTACTACTACTACTACTACTACTAAATTATAATAATTTTAGATTGTGAGCCCTTTTGGGACAGGGAGCCATTTAGTTATTTGATTTTTCTCTGTAAACCACTTTGTGAACTTTTAGTTGAAAAGCGGTATATAAATACTGTTAATAATAATAATAATAATAATAATAATAATAATAATATAACAACAACAACAACAACTGTTTCTAGTGGGCCTTCAAGGTTTTCCTCTCTTATATTTTAAGAACAGACTCAGCAGTTAGTTTTTTAACCCATGATGTAAACTTGGCTTCTTGGTTTGCACAACAGACACAGATTTCAGGTAGACTGCCCATCTTACAACAGACAGACAGACAGACATCCTTGCTTGCATATATAGTCATCCTTCCTTGTGCCTGTGTGTGTGTTTAAGGTGCAGACATTTTAAAAATAGATCCAAAACCGCTGAAGTGGATTTGGGTGGAGATTGCAGACAGCACTGTACATAAGAACATAACATAAGAACAGCCCCACTGGATCAGGCCGTAGGCCCATCTAGTCCAGCTTCCTGTATCTCACAGCGGCCCACCAAATGCCCCAGGGAGCACACCAGATAACAAGAGACCTCATCCTGGTGCTCTCCCCTACATCTGGCATTCTGACTTAACCCATTCCTAAAATCAGGAGGTTGCGCATACACATCATGGCTTGTACCCCATAATGGATTTTTCCTCCAGAAACTCGTCCAATCCCCTTTTAAAGGCGTCTAGGCTAGACGCCAGCACCACATCCTGTGGCAAGGAGTTCCACAGACCGACCACGCGCTGAGTAAAGAAATATTTTCTTTTGTCTGTCCTAACCCGCCCAACAATCAATTTTAGTGGATGTCCCCTGGTTCTGGTATTATGTGAGAGTGTAAAGAGCATCTCCCTATCCACTCTGTCCATCCCCTGCATAATTTTGTATGTCTCAATCATGTCCCCCCTCAAGCGTCTCTTTTCTAGGCTGAAGAGGCCCAAACGCCGTAGCCTTTCCTCATAAGGAAGGTGCCCCAGCCCCGTAATCATCTTAGTCGCTCTCTTTTGCACCTTTTCCATTTCCACTATGTCTTTTTTGAGATGTGGTGACCAGAACTGGACACAATACTCCAGGTGTGGCCTTACCATAGATTTGTACAACGGCATTATAATACTAACCGTTTTGTTCTCAATACCCTTCCTAATGATCCCAAGCATAGAATTGGCCTTCTTCACTGCTGCCGCACATTGGGTCGACACTTTCATCGACCTGTCCACCACCACCCCAAGATCTCTCTCCTGATCTGTCACAGACAGCTCAGAACCCATCAGCCTATATCTAAAGTTTTGATTTTTTGCCCCAATGTGCATGACTTTACACTTACTGACATTGAAGCGCATCTGCCATTTTGCTGCCCATTCTGCCAGTCTGGAGAGATCCTTCTGGAGCTCCTCACAATCACTTCTGGTCTTTACCACTCGGAAAAGTTTGGTGTCATCTGCAAACTTAGCCACTTCACTGCTCAACCCTGTCTCCAGGTCATTTATGAAGAGGTTGAAAAGCACCGGTCCCAGGACAGATCCTTGGGGCACACCGCTTTTCACCTCTCTCCATTGTGAAAATTGCCCATTGACACCCACTCTCTGCCTCCTGGCCTCCAACCAGTTCTCAATCCAGGAGAGGACCTGTCCTCTAATTCCCTGACTGTGGAGTTTTTTCAGTAGCCTTTGGTGAGGGACCGTGTCAAACGCCTTCTGAAAGTCCAGATATATAATGTCCACGGGTTCTCCCGCATCCACATGCCTGTTGACCTTTTCAAAGAATTCTATAAGGTTCGTGAGGCAAGACTTACCCTTACAGAAGCCATGCTGACTCTCCCTCAGCAAGGCCTGTTCGTCTATGTGTTTTGAGATCCTATCTTTGATGAGGCATTCCACCATCTTACCCGGTATAGATGTTAGGCTGACCGGCCTATAGTTTCCCGGGTCCCCCCTCTTTCCCTTTTTAAAAATAGGCGTGACATTTGCTATCCTCCAATCTTCTGGCACCGTGGCCGTTTTGAGGGACAAGTTGCATACCTTAGTCAAGAGATCTGCAACTTCATTCTTCAATTCCTTAATAACCCTTGGGTGGATGCCATCAGGGCCCGGTGACTTATTGATCTTTAATTTATCAATGAGGTCTGAAACATCTTCTCTTTTAACCTCTATCTGACTTAACTCCTCAGTTAGGAGGGGCCGTTCGGGCAGCGGTATCTGCCCGAGGTCTTCTGCCGTGAAGACTGTACTTACTTCAGTTGCCTCTCCCCCAGCATTTACCAACCCTGGATTCAAAACTGAGCCCTTTGGCTCTTTGAGAGAACCGGTTTTTCAGAGCTTGCCCTGACTGAAGGAAAAGGACATTTCGGGGGGAGGGGGGGAGGTGTTAATGTATTTTTAGATTGGCCCCACCACCCTAAAAATGTTGCATCTTTCCTCATCCTGAGTTCCTCTGATCCATGGGTCAGACAGAAATTATGAGTAGCAGTGAAACAGCCTTCTTGGATTTTGTTGCCTCATTGATTCTTCGTCTCATTTCCAAAGTCCCCTTAGAAAGGAGGAGAGAGGAGGGGAAAAAAAAAAAAAAAAACACCTCCTGCCCATCTATCTTTTAATTTCCTGGCACTATCATTTCATTATTAATGTCTGTAATGGGTGACGCTTAACTTGGGAACACAGCTCAGGCAAATGCGGCTTGTAAGAAAAACGCGCAGGCAAATAAAGCCATATTGTGCAGCAATATGAGGGAAGCGCTCAATGGATTTACAAGGCGCCGTTTTCCAAAGGGAGAGGGAAATAAAAGGGAAAAGAACCAGGAAGAAAAGAGAAGCCTCCATTTCCAGGCCAGGAGAGGGGCGACGACAACACTCACAATCACTTGGTTAAACAACTGCCTGTATTGGATTTTATTTAAACTTTTCCTCCCAGGCAGACAAAAGGATCATTTGCATGAAGTGCAAAAGGAAGAGGCCTCGTGCGCACCACACACTCCCGCCTTGCCAACGCCAACGCCAGTCCCGGCCGAGGTGCCAACGACGCTGTTAATCACAAGCCCGGCCTTAAGAAGGGAAGTGGGGAGGCATAAACGTGCCTGTGGAGTTTTTATTGTTGTGACCCTGACGCCAGGCGCAAATTGTACAACATTTTGTGCCAGCCACGGCGGTGATTTACATAGATTTTCCCCCCTTCTGAACAGAGTGGACAGCTGGTGAATCCTTGCGCCTATTAATCTTTTAGCGCACAATCATTTTCTGGTATGTAACAACTATTTTTCAATCTTTGGGGCATCAAGTGAGGTAATGAATAATTCCATTATATTCTTACTGGACAAATGGGTATTGCTGAATGACACATTAGGTTTGCAGCGGGGAAAGGAAGAGGTGGCCGAGAGGCTGTTTATTACCTTTTCTCGGGGTGGGAAATGGTGAGGAATCTTTTCTCATCTTCTTCTGAGGGGATCGCTGCTGTAAAACAAAGAAGAGAGAGAGAGAGAGAGAGAGACCCTCTACAATTTTGTGTGCGCACACAACCGAGAGCTCAACAATTTGCCTGCCCATTTTTCCATTTGTCAGTAGCATAACTAGAGGGGGGTGCAAAGCACTAAGTTTTGCATAGCGCCTCACTGCAGCATGCAAGCAGCCCCTTCCCCTCCATTTCGGAGCCATTCCAGGACTCTAGAGCAAAGAGGAGGCATATGCAGGACATCGTCCAGTCACAGCACTAAGCGTACTGCTCTGTTTTGCTTTAATGGCCCAAAAGGGAGGGGTTTCTTGCACGCCACAGTGAGGCGCCATGCAAAACTTAGTGCTCTGCACCCTTCTAGCTATGCTACTGCCTCCCTTTGCTGTTTCAGAGCTCTCTGGATTTCAAGAGCCAGGGCGGTGTAGTGGTTTGGGAGGTGGACTTAGACCTGGAAGATGCAGGCTCAAATCCCCCCTCAGCCAAGAAGCTTCCTGGGTGACCTTGGGCCACTCACTTTTTCGCAGCCTCACCTACCTCACAGGGTTGTTGTGAGGACAAATGGAGAGGAGCAGGTGTGTACAATGCCCCGAGCTCTTTGGAGGAAGGGCGGAATAAAAATGTGAATAAATAAATAAATATGGGGAAGGGGAATCAAAAGCAATGCACTCTTCAAAACAGTATCAAAATGTGAAAAATAAAATAAGCGATGGTCAAACCTGGGCCAGAATTAGACATGATGGGAGATGCTGTGATATCCAGTGCTACAAACTCATGCATTGACATCAGGTTTCCCTGCTGCCGCAAACAACCCCCAGTCAGTCTGGAAACTGGGACCAGCAGAAATAAGTGACTTTTGAAAAACTTGGAAGCAGCCCAATGGAGACCTCTCCTACTCCTGACAGTAGCGTAGAGAGCCCAGTGCAGGGGGGAAAGCCACCTCCCCATGGTGGTCCACAGGTTTGCCGTACCCTTTGTGGGGTGGTCCACAGTGCTTGAGTGCTCAGAATGGCAAGTGGAGCATGGATTGGCCCTTCTGCCCGCACCTGTGTCTATCTGGCTCCAAATCAGAACTATTACGGACATGGGGGGGGGTGATGTGCTGATGCAGGGAGGGTGACATGATGACGCAGGGGGGACGTGACTGCATCATCACATCACCCTTGCTCTGTGCACTAGCCAACCCCAGCCGACACAATGACAACGCTAGGTTCTGGTGATGTAATTGGGACTGCAAAAGGACTGCACCCCTTCCCACACACCTTAGTGAATGTTAGATCCCCCCCTGCCATTGACTCTCACCCACCCACCTCCCACCCACTCACCTGGCCTGCTGCTGCAGTTGTGATGACAGATGTTTAACTTCCGTGTAACTGCCTTATTCAGGACCCTTATGCAATTATTGCTTAGGGAGTGGAAACCAGAGATAGTCACGATTTCTCCAACATGAAGCCTTTAGATCTCTGGTATACTTAGGTTCAATTTTGGCACACTGTAGTCTGATGTTGTGGGTCAACCGGTGAGAACCAGGAGGTTGGATAAGGTGGTCTTTTGGTCCATCTTTGATGAAATTTTCATAGATTATGCGACTCTAATGCCAAATGGGCTGGTCGTCAGTAAACCACGAATGTGTCACTGGACCTGGGCAAAAATCAAGGCCAGTTGAAAAGCATATGGTGCCTCTTCTCCATCCTGCAGACCCTGACGGCAATGACCTTATCCCTGCACACTCTGTGAGCTGAGGTGATACTTGTCAATCGTAGTAGTTGGCAACCTTCAGTCTCGAAAGACTATGGTATCGCGCTCTGAAAGGTGGTTCTGGAACAGCGTCTAGTGTGGCTGAAAAGGCCGATTCGGGAGTGACAATCCCTTGACTGTGGCAAGGCAACACCTTACTGGCTGGGGACTGCCCAGCTTAAGGCAGGCGGTAGCTGCCCAATGAGATGCAATGATCTCTCCCACCGTCGGAAGCAGCCCCTGGCGTCATGCCCTACGCCAATCGAGCGAAGACTTATAACCGGTAACTGCTACTTCCCGTGTTGTGCCGACGCCGTATGGCGAAATTGGAGTGTCCTCTCCAGTGCGCGAAGCCTGGGTAAAGAAGGTATGGAGGATAGGCTGTTACCCATGCAGCAAATCCCCCCTCTCCACGTCGCTGGAATGATCCAATGGAAAGGCAGAAACCAATACGGTTGGTTCCAGCAACGTCGCAGGAGTTGCCAGAACGTGACTGTGTGCAGCCACAAACTGCCTGAGGGACTCCGGCTCCTGATTTTGCCTCGAGGTTGACTCCTGAAGCCTTTTCCACAACTGGATGTAGCCACAAGGCAGTGGAGGTGTGGAATCAGAGTTTTCCTTCTCTTAGATGTACTTGTCAATCAGGACAATGGAAAAGGGAGTGAACAAACTCAGTCTCTGTTTATCTGAGGTGTGCAGGACTGAAATTCTGCTCAACCCCTTGCCCCTTCTCCCAGATGCTATTACAACTTCTATTGCCACCTGACAAAGACTCTTATGATTCACAACCCATCCATACCAATGCGGTTGAAAAGAAAAACGCCGGGAGAAACTCTGGTTGAAGAAACTTCTATTAGGAACAATTGAACATGATTGTAATCTGAACTCTGCCGCCATGT
>NC_089822.1:4379756-4514419 GCF_035046505.1 Tiliqua scincoides
ATCCTGGTATCCTGAGGGTCCATAGGTTGCTTGACTAGCTGGGCCCTGTAAAGGAAGTGGACCTTGACCAAGGCCTAACTAGCCAGTCCCTGATATCACCACAACTGCAGGATGTATGTGGTGCTTCCGTGAAATGCTGTCCATGATTATGGTCTCAATCCTAACCCCCCACCATTTCCAAAAACGAAGCCATGCTGACAGAGCATGAACTGCTTCTAGATGTGGGAGGGGGGGAGCAGGAGGTCTGCCAGAGGTAAGTAAATACATTTTCTACTTACCTCTGGATAGGCCTCCTGGTGGCCTCCTCAGACCCATACCAACTCTATAGCTGGCATGAGCTTGAGAAGAGAAATGGTGGGAAGAGAAATGGAAAAAAGGGACGGGCTCCTGGTGCACGTTGGTGGCAGCAGAATCTTACCCCTACCTGTCCGATAATGGGCCCCTGCCACCATCTTATCAGTGCAGCTTCTAGAAGCCACTACTGCATATGCCATACCTCGGGCCATTTGTGGCAGTGGCTCAGAACCACACCACAGGAGCCTGCCTTTCATGCATGTTCTGCCAGTGCAAAGCGTAGATAGGATTGGGCCATAAACTGTGTATGGAGAAGCTTAGCAAAGGGGGGGGGGCTGGATTAGGGTCACTCATAGGGAAGAGTGACCTTCTTTTTTCTTTTCTTTTTAAATTGGGAAGGGGGAATATTCAACGGCATTACCTTCTACTTGCATTTGTAAAGGTACCAGCAACTATACTGCCTCCTGCTTCTACCACTTCATTTGGCTGCAGGGACTTGGTGAGTTGTGACTTTAAAAGTTCAGAGAAAAATACAGTGGGGGCCTCATTTACCACAGGTTCAGCACCTGCAAATTTGGCACAATGTTGGAGACACTTCCAGTTTTTTTGTCAAACTGCACGTGCCTTTCAGAAGGCTCTGGCAGGCCTTATGAGACGCGGGTTCATCATGTACAACCTCCCTGCACCTGAGAAAGCCTGCTGGAGCCTTCTGAAAGGCACTTCCTGTTTTTCAGATCACGACTCTCTGTGGATTCAGAGCCCAATCCTAATCTCGACCTGCCGGCTCACCGCCGGCGTGCACTGTCGCAAACATGTCGCAAGGCACATTTGCAGGCCCTGGCACCGGTGCTCCTCTGGTGCTAGCTCAGCGCTGGCTGGCACTGGAGCTCCACTGCTCAGTGGTCACATGGACCGCCGAGCAGCGGAGAGGTAGGTGGAGGTGTGGGGGGAGGTGGGGAGGAGGCGTTCCGGGAAGGGGGGAGGCAGAGGAGGGCGGGGAGAAGGCAGGGAGTGGGGCGGGACCAATGGAGCTTTGCCTCACCAGATCCAGAGCCTCCATGTTGGGCTCACTGTCCAACATGGAGGCACTTGATTCTATGCCAACCTTCAGGTTGACGTAGAATCAAGTAGCCCCATTGCAGGGCTACTTGCTTTACCTGGAGGAAGGGGATAAAAATCCCCTCCTTGAGCCACTGGCGGCTGCCTGGAGTGTGCTGGATGCAGCGGTAGCCATTTTCAGCACTGCTGCAGCCATTATGCCGGACAGCTCAGGATTGGGCTGTCAATTAGCTGTAGAAATTGGTATCCACGGTGGGTCTATGAACAGATCCCCCTGGGGATACTGAGCGCCCCTGTATATTGGCCACCTCTGATGAAAAATATTAGCATTTGAAGGGAGACCAACTGATAAAAACATATGAAGAGCAGTGCTGGATCCCACAGTGGCCATCTAGATGCCTTAGGGAAGCTTAGAGAATGAAAACCTTAGCACTCTCTTGCTGTCTCCCCCACCCCAGACCCACAACGAGCATTTAGCGACATATCGCTCTGAATGTGGACATTCCATTTTGCCACCATGAACTACATTTTTGCAATCCCCCTTTAAAGGTATCTCAACTAGTGGCCATCATCACATCTTGTGGCAATGAATCATCTTGGTGAGAGCAAAAAAAACCAACATTCTTTTGATTGTCCTGAGTCTCCCGCCAATCAATTTGATGGGATAAGCCTGAGTTCTAAGATTATGAGAGAGGGAGAGAAAAAGGTATCTTTGCCCACTTTCTTTACACCATCATTCCTAATTTTATGAACCTGTATTATAAAGCTGTTTGAAGTTGGTCCAGAGACATATCCTCCAGTTTAAGGCAGGTCTAGAGGCAAACCGTATCAAAATATCTATTTAGCTTTTAAAAACATATCAAGTGGGAGAAAAAAAAGATTTTCTATTTTTCAGGCAACTCACCTAAGGCAGCCACTGTTACCCTGCACATGCCTGATCCCGTCTGATCTCGGAAGCTAAGCAGGGTCAGGCCTGGTTAGTACTTGGTTGGGAGACCTCTTGGGAATACCGGGTGCTGTAGACTTATACCATAGTCTTGCGAGACTGAAGGTTGCCAACCACCCAAGAGCAAACAATTAAACAAAAAAAAATGAATGGGATTCCTGATCAACTTGGACTGCCTCTGTCACATGAAACATGGTTCTCCCTCTAACATTACACCTTAAGTGGTGTTAGCACATTGCTAAATCTGATGGGCTACCTAGTGTTATGATGTTAGGTCTGCTATCTCTGATTGGCTGGAATCTTCAAGGAGGAACAAAAAGGAGAATATAAAACAAAGAATAGTAGGAACATTGTTGGCATAAGAACATAAGAACATAAGAACAGCCCCACTGGATCAGGCCATAGGCCCATCTAGTCCAGCTTCCTGTATCTCACAGCGGCCCACCAAATGCCCCAGGGAGCACACCAGATAACAAGAGACCTCATCCTGGTGCCCTCCCTTGCATCTGGCATTCTGACTTAACCCATTCCTAAAATCAGGAGGTTGCGCATACACATCATGGCTTGTACCCCATAATGGATTTTTCCTCCAGAAACTCGTCCAATCCCCTTTTAAAGGCGTCTAGGCTAGACGCCAGCACCACATCCTGTGGCAAGGAGTTCCACAGACCGACCACACGCTGAGTAAAGAAATATTTTCTTTTGTCTGTCCTAACCCGCCCAACACTCAATTTTAGTGGATGTCCCCTGGTTCTGGTATTATGTGAGAGTGTAAAGAGCATCTCCCTATCCACTCTGTCCATCCCCTGCATAATTTTGTATGTCTCAATCATGTCCCCCCTCAAGCGTCTCTTTTCTAGGCTGAAGAGGCCCAAACGCCGTAGCCTTTCCTCATAAGGAAGGTGCCCCAGCCCCATAATCATCTTAGTTGCTCTCTTTTGCACCTTTTCCATTTCCACTATGTCTTTTTTGAGATGCGGCGACCAGAACTGGACACAATACTCCAGGTGTGGCCTTACCATCGATTTGTACAACGGCATTATAATACTAACCGTTTTGTTCTCAATACCCTTCCTAATGATCCCAAGCATAGAATCCCATCCTTCAGTCTTGGAAGACTATGGTGTCACGCTCTGAATGGTGGTTCTGGAACAGAGTGTCCTCTCCAGTGCGCGAAGCCTGGGTAAAGCAGGTATGGAGGATAGGCTGTTACCCATGCAGCAAATCCCCCCTCTCCACATCGCTGAAATGGCCCAATGGAAAGGCAGAGGCCAATACGGTTGGTTCCAGCGGCGTCACAGGAGTTGCCAGAGCGTGACCGTGTTCAGCCATGAACTGCCTCAGGGACTTCGGCTCCAGATTTTGCCTCGAGGTTGACTCCTGAAGCCTTTTCCATAACTGGATGTAGCCACAAGGCAGTGGAGGTTTGGGATCAGAGTTTTCTGATAGTAGGAAAAGGTGCTGTGAATAGACGGAATGGCCACAAACAAACAAAAAGTTAGGATTAGGGACTTTTAAATTAAACAAAATAAAATTTTGCCCCCAATCAGTATTTGCAAGGCCAATGTCAAACCAGGAGAACATTGAATGGTCCACTAAGGAGCACCCACAAACCTCGGTAGCTTGCTATACTGTGTTCTAGCCTTAGTGTCTGTGGTTCCTCATTGAAGCCTTGGAGTCCCTGACATGGAATCTCTATTTTGTAATAGAAATTAAACCTTGAAATATTTTTAACAAATAAATCAAAAAGTTGGAATGTTGAGGGATGCTAATAATAAATAAAGAAGCCAACCAAAACAGCACTGGTCATATTTTTTTCCTGCGGAATTCTTGGCTGCCTCCAGTCCTTTTCCAGGTCAGCTCTGTTTGGTTTGCAGAACAACCTGAGCATCTCTGTTTGACCTTGATGGCAACTTTGTTGTTAAACTTTGCAAAGCTAAGTAGGCTCTAGTGCCCGTGCACCGCCTGTACCTAAATAGTGCCGTGTCCATGGAAAGAATAATAATAATAATAATAAAAAAGTCAAGAACAAAAAGCAGCATCCTGCCATAAGTCGATAGCATGCTTTCCTGAACTTGGGGCACAGTCAAGTGATCTGCTCTCCATTCAGTGCCACATGCTTCTGGGCCATCGAGTCCCCCTTTCGCGCAACTCCTGCAAATGGTATCATTTGGCAACTAATTTACTCGCTTGGTTTTGGCCATTAGTCATTCCCAGTCTCCTCAATCTGCAGGCAATTTTCCACATTATTAGTTACCCACCTGTCTTATTAAGTGGACTTTCGGAAACCCTGTGCGTCTCCATTTTCGGCACCTTTTTAGATCAAGCAAATAATTGGCTTTACTTGGATGGAAGGATTTAATAGGAAGATGACAGTCGATTCCAAAAGTTAATAGCGACGGCATCTGGTTTCCCTTTTGAACGTGGAAAAAAAATGATAAATTTAGTGCTTGTGAATTGGAGGGTGAGGAGGAGAAAGAACAGTTGAGGATCAAATCTGCTTATCATGCGCAGGCCAGATCCAATATAGATGAGCAGAAGGCAGCCTTAACTCACTCCATTTAATGTACTTCCCTTGTAACCCGATGGGGTCAGTCTTTATCGCATTAAGAGAGAGAGTGAAAATCTCTCCACGAAGATAAGCGATGGGCTTCTTTTTCGACTTGGAATACCAAGTGGGCGACATTAAGTGAAGTGTTAAGGAACTTTGGTCTCTTGCCATGCTGCAGTGCCCAGCTCGTTCCTCCGCATCTTTTTCCATGGGGACTGGCCATAGCTCAGTGAGAGAGAACATGTTTTGCATGCAGAAGGTCCCAGCTTCCATCTCCAGTTAAATGATAAGGCAGAAGGTGAGGAGAAGGACCTTTGCCTGAGATTCTGGAGAGTCAGAGTTGAACACCACAAGCTGATCTGAGTTAGAATGAACCAAAGGTCTCACATGGTAAGGATCTTCACACATTCCCCTGCAAATATTCCAATCAAGAAAGAGTGTTTTTAAATAGGACTATATGAGACTCCTTGAGAAATGCGCTGGTCTCACCAGGGAGATGCCTCTAATCTTGCTTAGAATTTTGCTCCTGATGATATTTTTGAGGCAACTGATGAGTTTCCAAGGGGAGGGGGGGGTCTGGGCATAGAGGAAAAACACACAAATAGGTTTATTTGTTGCTTCTTTGGATAGTGATTCACAGCACTGGCTGTTCCTTTCTGTTGCTGTCCTGACACAATTTGTTTTGGTCCAGGCCAACTAGCGTCGCTAAGGGGAGGTGGGTGACTGCACCGGGTGTCAGGCCCTGGGGAGGGGAGTGACAGCACACCGCCTGAGCCCCCAGAGAGAGGATTTGGCTCCAGCCTGCCCACAGCTCTGAATGACCACAAATGTCACCCCCTGGAAGCAATTTGGCAGTACGCACAATGACGCGATGACATCACCGCGTCATTTCTGAACTATTTCCAGTGGGCTGTGCCGTCACACTGCAGGCCTGGGCCCACTGCTGCATTGCAAGGGTAAGGGGGTGGTCATGCTGCAGGGGATGTCACCGCCCTGGAGGCAGGATGCTCCAGCAACACTACTGGTCCAGGCGTCTTCTTCCAGTCAGTTGTCACCTAGGAAACATGATAACATCACAGTACCATAAATACGGCCAATCAGTTTTATGGCTAAATTCTATACAAGGGACATGCCAGCTTATTCCATGGATGCTGATGCAATGATGACCCACCAGCATGGAAGACCACCTGCTGACAGATACACTGAGGACAACAGCATAACAAAACACTGCACTTTTATAACTTGGACACCAGCACAACCCTGCCAGTTGAAGTGGGAGGATATCACAGTGGGATGCGAGAGGGGTGTCAGGGAGTCAATTAATGCCAGATCCCTACCTTTTCTCCAGATGACAATCATGCCCCCCTGATGCTGGAGAAACACTATGACAACAGAACTGATGCAAGTCAGAGTAAACCATCAGAAACAATGGGGAGGAGGGGAAACAGCTGCAGATCCCATCTCCAGTCTCCCCCCGTCATGCCCATTCCTCATGTTGGAACATAGGACCCGGGTGACATCTGACAGCCAAGCATGGAACCCATGCCCCAGTATAAAACTGCTAGCCAAGAAGAGCCCTAATCAGATCACAAAGCGTGTGGCAGAGAGCCCCACCCGTGGGCCCATGCTGCATGCCTCTTGAGCAGTGTCATGTCTGAGTGATTTCAGATGAGCAGCCCACCTCTCCCCCATGACGGCTAAGCGCCATCTGAGTCATATTCAAATGAGTTCAGAAAGGCAGCCCACCCACTCCCCTGCAGTCCGGCCAGGTCTATGAAGAGTTGTTACAATGGCACCTGCTCAGTAGGGGCATATTCACAGTGGTCTGGGGCTGGTGCCTCCTCTTCCTCCATTACCACAGCTGCCACAGTTGATGCTCCTGGTTCCATTGTCCTGGCAGTCCAGTGGCCCTCCTCACAGCATCTTCCAAGGGCACTGAATAGGGAAGACACCCAAGAAGTCAGTCCCCACAGTCAGTTCCTGTGGTGATATCCCTAGACGCCCCCCCCGTCAGCCCAGCACTCATCCTCAGTGGTCAAAATACCGTGGTGTGATGTGATCCTGGATGGTGACACCATCAGTGCACTATACTGAATTTGTCCACAGTGCCTGGGAGGTTGGCCACTTAGGGTATCCTACCACCACAAGGGGTAGCCATAGTTACAGAAGGCAGGAGAACACCCAGGTGTCATTCCCATGCCTGCACAGACTCCCCCATCGCCCAGGTCATGGCCTACCTAGACGCCAGCCAGCCAGCCAGCCAGCCAGCGCCCTCTGGCCATGATACCACCACAGGGAGGTCTTCAGTGAAGTGCTTTGCACTCCCAGAAAGAAAGTGCCATACAACTGCTCAGTTGTAGTAGCTGTTGTATTTGGCAGTAGGATTTCTCCTAGTCTGAGAAGACAGAGATCAGAGGTTGGACTGCAACCAAAGGGAAAACACAATGCCTTAATGAACACAAGCCAAGAAATGCCAGCTGGTGTTCTTTTGTTTTCTTTCACATGGGTGCGTACATAGATTCCTTTCCTTAGCCATCTTGGCCATTTCTGGGAGAAGGGAGAGAAATGTGCTTGTGGTCACCAAGAAACTGGAGAATAAACATAAGAAGAGCCCTGCTGGATCAGGTCATAGGCCCATCCTATGGGCTGAGCTTCCTGTATCTCACAGTGACCAACCAAATGCCTCAGGAGCACACAAGACCACAAGAGACTTGCATCCTGGTGCCCTTCCTTGCATCTGGCATTCTGAGGTAACCCACTTCTAAAACCAGGAGCTTGCACGTACCTACCATGTCTTGTAACCCGTGATGAACTTTTCCTCCAGAAATTTGTCCAATTCCCTTTTAAAGGCATCTAGGCCAGATGCCTTCACCACATCCTTCGGCAAGGAGTTCCACAGATTAACTACGTGATGACTGAAGAAATATTTTCTTTTGTCTATCCTAACTCTCCTAACACTTAATTTTAGTGTGTGTCCCCTGGTTCTGGTGTTGTGTAAGTGGGAAAAGAGCATCTCTCTATCCACTCTATCCTTCCCCTGCATAATTTTGTATTTCTCAATCATGTCCCCCCCCCCAGACACCTCTTTTTTAGGCTGAAGGGGCCCAAATGCTATAGCCTTTCCTCATAAGGAAGGTGCCCCAGCCCAGTAAAGAAGTTCAACTCACCAACCTGCCAGTCAGCACCTCTGCTGAAGGGGCAGCATGTAAGGCAAAGATCTCCTTTATAGTGAGGTAGCTAGGGGGTTGCAGGGGGGGTGTGTGCGCCGCACCGGATGACATGCATAGGGAGTGTGACACCACTACTGACCAAAATTTTTAAAATCTTAGCATTTTCAAATAATACCATAATTTGATGTGTAATTTTGTGCAGAATGCAATGAAACAAACCATGTTGAAATATCTCTATTCTATCAAAAGTTATAACCAAAACAAACCAGTGGAGTGGGGCAATGGTGCATCACCACGGCCACTGTCCAGGGAGTTGCCCCGCCCACTGCATGGGAGGCGCTGCCTCATGGGGTGGCCTCCTGCACCAGTTGATATAAACCGTAGTGATGCCACTGCTCCTTTATAATGTAAGGACCAGCCCTGTAGTGAGGCAAATAATTCATCTGTGTGACAAGTGGTTTTACAGAAACATAGCTGGGGAAAAAAACTGGGGAGGGGATTGCATTCCCTGCTCCTCTCTCCAGTCATTTGGAAGAATACATTCCCAACCGTGGCTGCCATCCAAGCCTTTCGATATCAAAGGCCACACCGACAGCTTGCTAGAGGTCTGAGAGCTGAACCTACTTTGCATATAAATTGGAAAGTCCTTTATTGAAATCGTCAAGAAGAAACTCGCACAATCATGGAACAGCTGCATTTTCCTTGTTGGGCAAATAAAAACAAGGGTGGTGCTTCCACTCACCTGCAATGAAAACACAATCCACAAGCTGTTACCGAGAAACAACAGACTTGATCGCTGGTCTGCAGGATTCATTAGTCTTTATGGATTTCACATCCAAATGTAATGAGTCTTGGCCCTCCTGCAGCATTGCCACAAAGAGGTGAGGCTGGTGAAGATCCCTCTTTTGTGAAGGAATGCAGCCCCGGATTGTTAGAGGGATGTAGTCAAGGGCAGCTGTAGAAGCCCAGGAATTCATCCTCCTCTTGTTTTATTGATTTCCAGGGCAAGGAGAACACCTGTTCCCCGAATGTTCTTCCAAAGAGATGTGAGCGGGATCGAACAGTGGTGGAGTTCAGGTGGCCACCTGCAGAATGTAGTGCAGATTGGAGACTGTGGGAGTAGAGAAAGGATTCACAAAGGGATGCTTACCCCTTCCTGTGGGTTTTTGGGCAATGTGGGTTTGAATTCTAGGGAATAGGTTGGCAACCTTCAATCTCGAAAGACTATGGTATAAGCCTACAGCACCCGGTATTCCCAGGCGGTCTCCCATCCAAGTACTAACCAGGCCTGACCCTGCTTAGCTTCCGAGATCAGACGAGATCGGGCATGTGCAGGGTAACAGTTGCTGCTATAACTCTGTGGGTTCCCTCAAAGCTTCGATCCGGTTCTCTTCAATTGAAAGTAGTAAGGTGAAGCATCAGTAGTTTTTTATACTGAAGGATTATTTTATTAACCTTTGTGCTGGCGTAAGTCTTGAAAGTGCTCATGGGAAATCCAAAATCAGGAATAAATTCTTGATGGTGAGGGCAGTCCAGCAGTGGAACAGATTGCCAAGAGAGGTGGTGGATTCTCCCTCACCGGAGACTTTAAGCAGAGACTCGACACGTCCCTGCTGGGGATGCTCTAGGACAGGGGTGTCAAACATAAGACCCGCGGGCCGAATGCGCACCCCAGAAAGCAACTTATCTGGCCCTCATTATAATTGGGCTCATCTCTTGAAAGCATGACTAAAATTTGGACATTTTCTCTTCTGTCATTTGCAGCTCATGAGTTCCTAGGTGAGAACAAAGTGCTTATTTCTGGCCATCATGATATCACTTTCTGCTTAATGATGTCACTTCCGGCCCTCCGCAGGCAACAGGAATGCTAACTTTGGTCCTCTGTATGAAATGAGTTTGTCATCCCTGGGCAAACCGAGGGTTTCCTGCTACAGGCAGGGGTTAGACTAGATGACCTTGTAGGACCTTCCCACTCTATGATTCTATGAAAACCAGAGAGCCATGATAAGGAAAATGTAAAACATTTTCCCTGTTCAAAAAAAGTGTACCTCTAAATGTCGGGTGCTGTGGACAGGGTATGGCAGTCACCTTCATGTCTTCCTTGTCTGCTTCATGTCTGCTTCCTTCCAGAAGCACATGGCCAGCATTCAGTTGGAAATGGGATGATGGACTGGATGAGTCTTTGGTTTGGTCCAGCAAGAATATGTTTATTTTATGTTCTTATATCAAAATTCTCTTCAAACTTCAAGAGTTTAAAGAACTGTGATGCATCTAAGATTTTATTTCCCTTTCCAGTTCATTATGAGCCAGCAGAACTCACCATTTCATCAATTTTAAGGCCCACTTTTCCCACTGGGAACAGAATCAGATTTCTCACCCACTGGAATGAGGCAGCTCCATGTTGTCATCCTTCAGTCTCAGAAGACTATGGTATCGTGCTCTGAATGGTGGTTCTGGAACAGAGTGTCCTCTCCAGCGCGCAAAGCCTGGGTAAAGTAGGTATGGAGGATAGGCTGTTTCCCATGCAGCAAATCTCCCCTCTCCACGTCGCTGAAATGGTCCAATGGAAAGGCAGAAGCCAATACGGTTGGTTCCAGCGACGTCGCAGGAGTTGCCAGAACGTGACTGTGTTCAGCCATGAACTGCCTCAGGGACTCCGGCTCCGGATTTTGCCTCGAGGTTGACTCCTGAAGCCTTTTCCATAACTGGATGTAGCCACAAGGCAGTGGAGGTTTGGGATCAGAGTTTTCCTTCTCTCAGATGAGCTGCCTTCCCAGGCTGACGAGTCCCATCTACCCAGTGGCTGTTTAGTCGCCTCTTATGACAAGTACAGCCAAACTGAGGGCCTATTCTTATCCCCCAGCCCCCAGGGGAGATTAATTCCCTAAATCAAGCCCATTGGTAACAGCAGCTGACAGGCGCAGGGGAATGTCAGAAACATCTTCATTGCCAGACAACAGGATTCTATTTCTGAGCCCTGAATGACTCTGCAAAGGAATGGACAAGATGCCTAGAGGCAATTTTAGCAGGACTATCCTGAAGGCGTGAGGAGGATACTACCAGGAATGAGGCAGCTGATGCATCTTCATCCTACCTGAGCAACTGGAATATTTTTGAACATTTCATGTTATTTCAGTGATTCAGCTAAATCTGGGCGGGGGGGAGGGGTCTGCAAACTGATGATAGGCCATTTTTTTTACCTTATCTTACTGAATAAGCTGAAGATGTTATCTATCTGCTACTGGTAACCAACAGGTGACCATCTCCAAGCCTGCTCAATCAATCTGCATCAATAGTGGCATTCAAAAGCATGCCAGACGTACATACGAACCTTGATCCATGTGATTTTGTGATGTATGCCATGGGGCTTGAAGCTCACCAGTCCCCTGGCTGACTCCTGGTTTACAAAACCTTGTTTGAATAACAGAAAACAGTGCCTGATTCTGCTGATGATACTGGATATGAGTTTCTTCAGTGGCGTAACTAGAGGGGGTGCAAAGCATTAAGTTTTGCAGGACACCTCACTGTGAAGTGCAAGGGGCCCCTCCCCTTCAGAATCATTCTGGGTAGGGGGAGCAAAACGGAGGCATACACCTGGCTCCAAAGGGGAGGGAGAGGGGCTGCTTGCTTGCTGCCGTGAGGCAAAACTAGCACTTTGCACCCCCTCTAGCTACATCACTAGCAGCCTAATGCATGCATCCAAGGCAGGATTGGGGCTGAAAGCAGCTCAGCCCAGGAGAATCGCTTCTCCTTACCCTGGGTAATGCTGCAGCAGCTCCAATGGGTCTACTCAGTTCTCTGCCACCTAAAGGTGGCAGAGATCCGAGCAGCCCAGAGCTGCCCTGGCCTGCCCGGAAATGGGGATAAGATTCAGCATAGGTGCTGCCCCACCCCCGCTTGCCCCCATTCACCCATTGGCCCACCCACTGCCCATCTTCCCCACACCCAAAAACTCCTCCCCACACTGCTGCCCTCCCCAAACTCCACAGACTCCCGCACTGGCCTAGCTCAGCTCTCACAGACTCGCCATTTGCCCCAGATGAGCAGGTCCCATGTCGACCTCCGGACACCAGCGCACGTCTGTGTGCCAGCCTCCTTCCTCTCTTGGTGGCATGAAAGTTTAAGACACTGGTGGGCCGGTACAAGGGATTTGCGCAGACCCAGGGCACTTTCAGGATTGCGCCCTGAGTTTATTCGAGTCGACCTTTTTTCCCCTCACTCATGGAAAATATCTGTATCTGAAAACATCGACAAATGATGCCCCCTCTCCGTCCCGTCTGTCATGTGGTAAAAATGGAAAGTTACCTTTTATTTATGAGTGATCATTTTTTCCCTGTCTATACTTTGACAGATAACGTGGCAGCAAATGATTAAGGGTCTCATTTCGCAATGTGACTCGTATGTTATTTATTATCAAAATAAAAGTCACTTTGTGAATTGAAGTTTTTAATCATTGTGGGTTGTTTTTTTTTTCTTTTTTCCTTTCGCCTGCTCTCAGAAAATGGCTTTGTCAAAAAAAAACATGATGGAGTCGGTCAGCTCTGAAATGGCTAGCGATGGGTGGGGACCATAATTATGACTTTTAGGACTAATTATTTCACAGTGAAAGAATGAAATAGCTTTACTGGAGAAACCGTGACAAATATGGGCAATGACATGCCTGGTTCCCTCCCTTCAGAGAGAAGGGGCCCGCATTAAGTCAGAGAAGAGTTAAAAATAGGTTGCACAAGGACACTCTCAATGAGAATCCCTTTCCTTTCCAAGAGTGTCACAGTTCAATGCTTGACAGCCCAATCCTATTCCCCACCTTCCCAGGGTATCCAGCACGGATCACATTCTGCACACTGGTTGGGGGGAGGGTGTGACCAGATGGAATGGGAGAGGTAAGTAATTTTTTTTCCCTTACATCCTGGTAAGTTGCCTCGTTGCCAGTGGGTCTCTTCAGACCCAGACCTAGAGAGAAGGGCTCTCTGGACTCAAAAAAGTGCGCAAAATGTTTAATCAGAATGCTCAGAAACGTGCACTGATATAAACACAGGCCTCTTTGTGAAGGGCTGGTGTTTGTGAGCAGTCAACTCAGCCACTGACAAAGACCTAAGCATAAAACTCCCGTGATGGTCATCTCCCCAATCCCTTTCCCCCTAAGCACTTAGTTCTCCAAAGTTCTGGGGTTCAAGTGAGCACCAAGGCCAGGACATCAGTTTTTTTTAGACGTTTCTCAGTTATAGCCCAATCCTGTGCTGTCCAGCGCACAGGGCTGCTTTGGCGCCAAAATGACAGCCACGGTATTCAGCGTGCAACCAGGCAGCTGCCAGCAGCTCCTCGGGGGGGGGGACTTTTGTTCCCCTCCCCTGGGTAAGGGAAACAGCCCCGCAATGGGGCTACTCAATTCTTTGGCTGCCGCAGAATCGGAGAGTCCCATGTTGGGATCGCGCAGTCCCACATGGGGCTCAGAATCCGGTGGAGCCAAGCTCCATCTGTGCCACCCCAACCCCTCTCCTGCCATTCCTCCTCCCCGCCCTCCGCCCACTTTCCCCACCTCCCCCACCTTGAAACACCTCCTCCCTGCCTCCCTCCACACCTTAGGAACATAAGAAGAGCCCCACTGGATCAGGCCAAGTGCCCATCTAGTCCAGCTTCCTGTATCTCACAGCGGCCCACCTACACTCACCTTTCTGCCACCAGGTGGTCTGGGCAACTGCTGGGTGGCAGAACACAGGCCCAGCATCGAAGCTGACCCACTGCGGGTCTGCGCTGGGCTAGCTCCAGCGCTGGGCCTGTGGTAATGGCTTGCAAACGTGCCTTATGGCACATTTGTGACAGTGCATGCCAGCGGTGAGCTGGCGCACACTCTTCAGGATCAGGCCCTTAATCAGTTGATCTAATTAGGTGTCTAATAGCGTAATACTTAGCAGTATGCCATATTGAACACCGTGGGGTTTACGCCCAAATAAACCAGAATACAATTGGTCTGCACGGGGTCTACAGCCACTTACGGCGACACAATACCTGGTCCACCACTGTAAGTGCCACTGTGGCATTGGAAAAGGTCGTGGACTTTGGTGCCCTGCACAGGTGGCAGTGGCAGCTAGATGCCATGCTGGTGCAGGCAAGGTGGTGGTGGGGGCATTTCAAGGGTGGGAGGAGGTGAATCCCGCCAGCGGCAGCACACACTGGAATGCTGCCCCCATTTTCCCAGCCGGACATGCCCCCTGCTTCTCCATGGACTTACACCAGCAAAACAGCAACGTAGCTGGCAGGCTGTGTCCAGCTTGGTAGGCCAGAAGTTGTGTAGGCCTGACTGGAAGTTCGTGAATAGTCAAATTTTTTCTCATATGCACAAGTTCTCTGATAAAACTGAGGAGCACCAATTTCTTGTTTAAATAATTCACTTCGGTCTCCACAGCCAGCAAGCGTGTCAGCCTCTGGAGGAGAGAGTTACATGTGTAGGTCACCAGGAGTAATGCTTTGGGCTGAGAGACCTCCAAACTAGGCATCTACGACTGTGTGGAATTGCCACTTGGGTCCCTGGCTGCCTGCTTGTTATCCAGAGCTTATGAAGGAGCCGAGCTATTTCCATTCTTGGCACTAGGGACTGGCAGAACCAGCCCTAAGAAGTGATCCTACCTGTCAATCTCACAGCCTCCACAAAAGCAAGTTCTTTAGACCCCCTATGGCAACATTACTTTTTCATGAGCTAAGGGCCACTTGGAAAAAGAGGAGGTTAAAAAAAATCTACTCTTCCTCAAAACTTCCTCATTTTGTTCCAATTGGAATATTTTTCCAGTGGCATAGCTAGAGGGGGTGCAGAGCACTAAATTTTGCAGGTAGCCTCACCACAGCGTGCAAGGGGACCCTCCTCCTCCCCTTTGGAGCCGTTCCAGGCGGTGAGAGCAAAACAGAGGCTGTGGTGAAGCTTCCTGCAAAAAAAATAGTGCTTTGCACCCCCTCTAGCTACGCCACTGGGTTGTTCAGCCAAAAGGCCTAGGGAGCGGGTGGGGGGGGATCGGAAAGATTGGCAAGAAAATGGGGTGAGGAGGCTCCAACTTATTTTAATTAAGTTGGGTGTATCCTGTTAAATGTGTTGCAACTTCCAGAACTGAGTGGGATAAGAATCCAAAAATATGCATATCAATACCTGGCAATTCAGTCTTATACCCCTGATCAAGTTTGACAAGAGAAGGAGGCAACTGAGCACTCAAATGACAAATCCCGAAATGTCAAAGAAAATTTTGTAATTGAAATAAATTATGCCCATTCTGAACATCTGCGAGCGCCGATTGATACAAGGATGATAAATTTTATTTATTTACTCATTACTTACGACATTTATATATCTCCTGTCTGCCAATGTATTCAAGTCAAATTACAATTTAAAATGATGGTTTACAATCTAATAGATATGAACAAGACAAAAATGGGGGGAAACGAAGGAGAAGAGGAAAAAAAAATAACGAAATTCAGGTAGTCAATCTTAGGGCCAAACTGAAAGCGACAGCGAAAGATCCCCAAACATGCCATTTTCCAGCTATCTTTAAAAAATGGTCTAGCAGCAGCAGGAGTGGGGAAGATGGTTCAGATCATAGCTGTACATTTCCTCTCACTGAGCAAATAAAAACTTTGAGGGTTGAATGGGGGATGGAAATGGTGAAAGTCTTCATCCTTCCTTTCCGCAGCTCAACAGTCCTGGTCAAAATTGAATAAATTGCAAGCTCTCCCACCTCCCTCTGCCGCTATTCATTTTTCTCTTCATCTTCTTCAGAGGAGAGCCAGTCACTGTTCTCCTGAGCTCATGTCCAGTTGTTAATAATAATAATATTTCAAGAGAAAGTGTAGTTAAGATGGGAGAGTTAATGTAATATACACTACAGTTTATCTCGCTGAAAGCTAATGTAAGAACATAAGAACAGCCCCGCCGGATCAGGCCATAGGCCCATCTAGTCCAGCTTCCTGTATCTCACAGCAGCCCAACAAATGCCCCAGGGAGCACACCAGATAACAAGAGACCTACATCCTGGTGCCCCCCCTTGCATCTGACATAGCCCATTTCTAAAATCAGGAGGCTGCACATGTCAGGCCCGTAGCCAGGATTCTAGAGGCGGGGGGGGGGGGTAACCATTTTTTCAGGGCTGGGAAATTATGTCAGGTATCTATACTGATGTGGAAAATGAAGGATAAATATGGAGAGACATCAAAGACCCATAACTAACCCAAATTTCATTAGGAGGAAATTTTTTTTGTTGTTGTTGTTTTTTGAAAGATGCATTCATTCCTTGTTGGCAACCTTCAGTCTGGAAAGACTCTGGTATCGCGCTCTGAAAGGTGGTTCTGGAACAGCGTCTAGTGTGGCTGAAAAGGCCGATTCGGGAGTGACAATCCCTTCCACACTGGGAGTAAGTGCAGTCTGTCCCTGGTCTGTCTTCCTGGCTATGGGCCTTCCTTCTTTGCCTCTTTGCCTCGGTCTGTTGGCCAAGTGTTTCTTCAAACTGGGAAAGGCCATGCTGCACAGCCTGCCTTCAAGTGGGCCGCTCAGAGGCCAGGGTTTCCCACCTGTTGAGGTCCACTCCTAAGGCCTTCATATCCTTCTCGCAGATGTCCTTGTATCACAGCTGTGGTCTACCTGTAGGGCGCCTTCCTTGCACGAGTTCTCCATAGAGGAGATCCTTTGGGATCCAGCCATAATCCATTCTCACGACATGACCGAGCCAACGCAGGCGTCTCTGTTTCAGCAGTGCACACATGCTAGGGATTCCAGCACGTTCCAGGACTGTGTTGTTTGGAACTTTGTCCTGCCAGGTGATGCCGAGGATGCGTCGGAGGTAGCGCACGTGGAAAGCGTTCAGTTTCCTCTCCTGTTGTGAGCGAAGAGTCCATGACTCGCTGCAGTACAGAAGTGTACTCAGGATGCAAGCTCTGTAGACCTGGATCTTGGTATGTTCTGTCAGCTTCTTGTTGGACCAGACTCTCTTCGTGAGTCTGCAAAACGTAGTAGCTGCTTTACTGATGCGTTTATTTAACTCGGTATCGAGAGAAAGAGTGTCAGAGATCGTTGAGCCAAGGTACACAAAGTCATGGACAACCTCCAGTTCATGCGCAGAGATTGTCTGTAAAGCAATCTAACAATGATCTGCATAGAATAAATGCATCTCTGTATGTAATGTAAAATCTATTTGTCTACATAGAAATAACATGCAACTTGTCCTTTCATTTTGGACACCAGTGCAATACACAGACTTGCAACACTGCAAAAGTAAAACATATCACCATGATACAGGAAGTATTTACTTGTATTGAAAGCCTTTCATTTGCTGATGACAAAAGTAACTTTACTTTACCTAAAAGCAAGAGGCAAGATATTGAAGTAAAATATAGCAATGCCATGGAACATTAGTTTTTTACATTATTCATTACTTTTAAAAAACAAGGTACAGAAGATTTGAAACTAGAGCTGAATTCTCCTATCTTTCTGAGGCTTTAAATGCAGTGGCATCTAGGGCTGGTGTCACCCTGATTAATTTAGTTAGTTTGTTAGTTTGTTAATAGAATAGTACAGGTCACCCAACAAAATAGAACATGGAAACAACATGGATTATTTCATTGCATTAAATTATACATCAAGTGATATATAACACGACGGTATTATTCGAAAATACCAAGGTTTTCACAAAATTCTCTGCCCCTGAGCATTCTGGGACCTGTAGTCTGGCTCTCTGCTCACCCTCACCTGTCTCTCCAAGGCTTCCCAAGGCTTGCTTGGGAAGGCTTGCTGGAGCAGGAGAGCCTGCATCATCTTGGGGGGGGGGGAATTCGGCAAACACTCCCTGGGTTTTTTAAAGAAATCCCCTCTCCTCCCCTCCTGAGCCCTCCCAGTTGCCAACTGTCCAACTGTCCAACTTCTTTCACAGGTGGGATGCTGAGCTTTCCAGAGTCCAGCCCTATGCATTTCTAATCAGAAGCAAGCCCCATTGTAGTAGTGGTGCCACCCCCCCCCCGAGTGCATCACTCAGTGCAGTCCACACCCCCATGCCCCCGAGCAACATCACTGACCGAGTTATGCAAAATCATGACATACTACCATTCAACATTGATTTCATTGGAAATTCCTGCATCTAACTTTCTGAAATTGATAGAGATTTTAGAGGGTTAACTTATCTTCTCTAGTATGAGAAAAATAACTGAAATTGGAGCCAAGAGAATGACTGTTGTTCCCTTCAAAACAGGATGGGAGGCTCATTATGTCAAAGTGACCTAAAGAGATCATGATTGGCAGAACATGTAGATCATAACTTTCCCAAAGGGAAAATTCCAGGATCTTGTATAACTCTTGGTGTGGGCCAGGAATATTTTGAGATGCAGGGCAGAATGACCGCCTAATTAGAGCTGGGACCATACACCAAACCTGTCAAAATAGGCCCAATAAGGAGGTGGAAATGACATACAGTGTCACATGGGTAACTTGTTTATCTCACGTTATTTAATGTGATTTTCTGGGTGTGGTTCTTTGAGAAACAGGATGGGAAATGAAGAGTGAACATTTGTATCCAAACTGAATCAATTGGCTTGTGTAATTCACTTACTTTGTAGAAATAAAGCCTCCAACCCCTTTTAAAAGTTATGTGACTGTTTGGCATTGCGTCAGTACAAAAAGAATCTTAAATCTTTCCAACAAAATTTTGCAGAAAAAGTTGCTTGGGTAATCTACGCATTTCCTCTGACTTTTGTGTATAGAGGTCAAATAATAACAACATCAAACCTCTGATATTTATGTATGTATGGATAACTCCTGAACCACTTGCTCCTGTATGTCTGAGGCTTTGAAGGGAACTTGTCTAGGGTACCTCTACATTTTCTGTGATTGCCATAGAACTTGGACCCTAAAACACATGGTAGGACCAGCAGAAACTTTTTAAAATGATCATCCTTCAGCTACTCAAGATTGAAAATCCCAGCAATTGTTGTGTGGAATTTTGCAGGCTCTGGCTACTCATTCTTGAGTCGAATGTTTTCCATTGATTCTTGATGTCTTCCATTCATGAAAAATTCATCCAGTCATGTAAATTAGAAAGGAAAAAAAATGACAGTGAATTGATGTTTGTCCATTACAATTCATGGGAAAGAATTAAAATATTGAAAGAAAGCGACCATCCAAATCAGGTAAGAAACAAAGTGAATTGTTGCAGTAAGTCAACAAAATGAATCAGAGGAGTGCAGCAAAATCCAACACATTTTTTTTTCCCCTTTTCCTCAGTGCGACCTAGTGGTGGATGAAACTTTGACAGGTATTTATAATTACATTCTTGTCTTCCTGAATGAGTTGTGGACACTTCTTTACAAAATGCAGACCTGCAATTTTCACATTGAAAGATTTTCATATTGCCGAAGTTTTTGTGTCAAGTTGCCCACACAACTGGCTTGATTACACCTGATTTCCCATTCAGAGAGAGATGTGAATGGGGAATCAGGTGTAATCAAGCCAGTTCTGTGTGCAACTTGACACAAAAACTTCAGAAATATGAAAATCTTTCAATGCACCATTAAGGCTGCAATCACACTTTCCTGAGAGTAAGCCCCACTGAACAAAATAGGACTTTCTTCTGAGTAAACCTGGTTGTGCTTCTGGGGTGGGGGAATGGGGGCCATTTAAGTGTGTGCTTTTTTTCTTGGGCTGTGTTGGTGCTTGGAGAAATCCTGGGCATTTGAGTCCATTCATTTATTAATTTGTTTAAGTTCCATCTCTAATTATTTATTTAAATTTTATAATTTAATTTTTTTTCCAGCCCTTGACACTGTACCTGCTATTTGATGCAGCCATTCGGCCAAAAAGTTTAGAGACCCCTGGACTAGATGACCTTGTGGACCCATGCAACTCTATGATTTGATGTTTCGTAACGCCTCTCCAAGCCAAACAGCTTTTGAGGACCTAGAAGACCTCGTTGCTCATCACCATCCCATACAGCCCCAGGAGACAACAAGTGAGTTGTCATCTTGTCTTGGCTACCAACAGGGTGATTGCCAAACCTACTCAATCTTCCCTGTTCAGCACTACCCCTGCTGTTGTGATTAAATCTCTTCCCTAATGACCCATCAGCCATGCAGTATGACGCAGGGGACAGAATCATTCTGCACTGGCCAACTTGGCAGGAAGATTAAACGTTTCTAATTGGCCCAGAAGAGCCCAGATAATCCCACACTTTGAGAATCAGGGGAGGGTGGGTAGGCGCTGCATCTCTTCACCACCTGGGCCTGCAGACAGAGGAGCATCAGGGTGAGCTCCATCCCTGCATTTAATCCAAAACCAGCTCTGGTTGGTTCAGATGTGACCCTCCCAACCTTTTTCCTTTGCCAGTGTTGGCAACCTTCAGTCTCGGAAGACTATGGTATCGCGCTCTGAAAGGTGGTTCTGGATTAGCGTCTCGTGTGGCTGAAAAGGCCAATTCGGGAGTGACAATCCCTTCCACACTGGGAGCAAGTGCAGTCTGTCCCTGGTCTGTCTCCCTGGCTATGGGCCTTCCTTCTTTGCCTCTTTGCCTCAGACTGCTGGCCAAGTGTCTCTTCAAACTGGGAAAGGCCATGCTGCACAGCCTGCCTCCAAGCGGGCTGCTCAGAGGCCAGGGTTTCCCACTTGTTGAGGTCCATCCCTAAGGCCTTCAGATCCCTCTTGCAGATGTCCTTGTATCGCAGCTGTGGTCTACCTGTAGGGGGCTTTCCTTGCACGAGTTCTCCATAGAGGAGATCCTTTGGGATCCCGCCATCATCCATTCTCATGACATGACTGAGCCAACGCAGGCGTCTCTGTTTCAGCAGTGCATACATGCTAGGGCAGGGATCAGCAACCTGCGGCTCAAGAGCCACATGCGGCTCTTTCAGCTGTCTGCTGCGGCTCCTCCGGGTGAAAGTGGCAAAAGGGGTAACAGGAGGCACCTGTGTTGGGAGGGCAGGCTGCTTCCCTCTGCCCCCTGAGCTCACTGCCCTCCTCTCCCTTCACCCCCACCTGCCCCACATTGGTTTCCCTTTTCAATTTTGCCTGCTCTGCAGGCTTAAGTTCCCTGTTTTTCCCTTCCCCAACACTCCAGCAGGACGCCCTCCTCCTCAGCCATTGCAAGCCCTTGCAGCCTGCCTTTCCCTGAGCAGGTCCCCACTCAATGCAAGGAGAGGCTTTTCCTCCACAGCTGAGGAGACATCCTGTGTCTACTCAGTAGTAAGCCCCATTACAGCAGGTGAAGCTTACTCCCAGGAAAGGGTGCCTGGGATGGCAGCCTTGGAGCCTGCTCCTATGTGTGTCTATGCAGTTGTAAGCCCAATTACAGCGGATGAAGCTTACTCCCAGGAAACGGTGCCTGGGATGGCAGCCTTGGAGCCTGCTCAAGTCCAAGCACAAAGACGGGTGAGTGGGAGCCTGCGCAGGTCTGTTTGAGAGCAAGCCCCAATGTAGACCCTGGGCTACACCCAGGAAGGTGTGGAGGGCTGTAGCCTCAGCCCCCTCCTGTGCAGGTCTACTCACAAGTTAGCTATAGTCAGTGGGGCTTCCTCCCAGAAAGGTGTGGAGGGCTGTAGCCTCTGCCTCCTCCTGTGCAGGTCTACTCACAAGTAAGCCCCACTGTAGTCAGTGGGGCTTCCTCCCAGGAAGGTGTGGAGAGGACTGCAACTGAGAGCTCCAACCAACTTGTCTGCTCAGAAGTCCCATTGTAGTCAATGGGGCTTACTCCCAGGATAGTGTGGACAGGGTTGCAGCCTGAGGGAGGGCAGGCAGGCAGGGCAGAAGCTGGCCTGTGGCTGCCCCCCCACCTTTCCCCCCCAGCTCTGGCTTCTTCTCTTCCCCACCTCTGGAGTCTGTGTCCTTTTTTCCTTCCAGCAGGTTGCCTCTGGGAGGTGGGGGGAGTTCTTTAGTATCCATGTAAGATAAGCAGATGTCATAACCATCATATGTATTGGAATCCTGGAAGATCTGGTGAGGAGGTAGATGTGGTGTCAGCAGTGGCCCCTTTAAGAGTAAGGCCTGGGCATCCAGCAGAGTGTGCTGCACAGCTGCAGCCACTTGAAGGCAATAGGGCCCTCAGAGATATAAGGAGCACCTGAGGCAGGAAGGGGGGGTGTGTGGGTTGTAGAAGGAGTGCAGGTTGGAGAGGAGACTGACTTGCCTTATTGACTTTGACTTGGATACTCTGACTGATTTGACTGACTTACTTTGGAATCTGACCTTGGACTGTGACTTGGCTTATTGACTTTGGACTCTGCCCTGGATACTTTGACTGACTTTGTGACTAATGGACTGCTGGAGACACTGGAGTTTGAAGTGTGGCTGCTGTGCCCAAGACCTGCTGAGGACCAAGGGTCTGCTGTAGTGGTGGGAGGCTGCTGGCAGGAGAGAGGACCTCTGCAGGTTGAACAGGTGAGCTACCCTGGAGGTGGGGTCCAGCAGAAGTGCAGGGCAGAACCAGGGTCATTTGTTGGGGGAAAGAAGGGGCAGGAGGTCTGGTCTAGAGGGTAGAGCCTCCATCTGCCTGAAGATAACATCCACAAGGTCACCAGTTTGAGGCCACCGGCACTGTGCGACCTTGAAGCAGCTGACAAGCTGAAGCTGAGCAATTCCATCTGCTCTGAGCGTGGGAGGATGGAGGCCAGAATGTGAAACCAGATCAGAGTGAAACACCTGGAATGTTGTGGTTCTTGAAAGATAGAACCTTCTTTCAATTGTAAAAATCCCTACGGGGATTTAATCAGCCTGCCTATGTAAACCGCCTTGAATAAAGTCTTGAATAAAGACCAAGAAAGGCGGTATATAAATACCTGTTGTTGTTGTTGTTGTTGTTATTAATTTGCTTAAAGTGGGCATAATTCTCCAGGCAGAGAATGGCCTTGGAATCAGGCAAAACACCATAGAGGACCAGGCGTCTGAAAACACAGGACAAGAATGTATGACAAAACTACGAGTTACAAAACTTTTGTAACTAAAAGCTACAAGAGGGGGCTACATTATAAAAATGGGACCTATAAGAGCATAAAGGTAAAAAAAAAAAAAAAAAAAACTATATATGCACTGTTATCTTCATTTTAGATGTCAAAAGGGTTTTGTGGCTCCTGAGGTTTTTTTTCCTCCGGAAAACGGGTCCTAATGGCTCTTTGAGTGTCTAAGGTTGCCAACCTCTGTGCTAGGGATTCCAGCATGTTTCAGGACTGGAGGAGGACTGGAGGCGTTCCTTTGCCTGGAGGAGTGGGAAAAACCACTTTCCCCCTCAACTGGTTATGGAACCCTTTCTCTTTCTCTCTCTTACATATACATCACTTAAAAAAACAACAAAAAAAACACATAGCTAACAACGTGAGCAGCCAATCAAGAATAAAAACACACAATTGCTTTGCAAAGTTGATGGCAGGTAACTTCTATTAATCAGGGGGTTGGGACATGAGATGGTCAGATCGTGCTTCTCTAAAAAATGATGGTACTGAGAAGGAGGGAGCTTGTTCTATCAGAAATCGGAAAACCCACTTGGATAATGGCAGATTCTAAATTTAGAACAAATTGCAGGAATCTGTGTTCTCTCTGGCTCGGATAAAATGCAGTTTCCGGGCTGTTGCTGGCTGTTCTGCAAATTGCTCCCCAGATCATCGGAGATGGAGGGGAGAAGTGAACTTTCCACAACGCTGCTCAGTGTTTGCAAAGCTCGCTCCATCCATACTGGTTTGGAGGGCTGGTTGCCGTGACGGCTGAATGAAGTCTGATCTCCCTCAGTGAGGTGGGAATTAAAAGGTCTGAAATGACAGAATGGACTGTACCACTTTAGGGTGGGAGGGATGCATGGTGTTGAATGTCTTCCTCCAGAAAGACCAATTCTCAGCAAGGGAAAAACTACCACAGTAGGAACAGGCCTGGCTGAAGCTTAGTTGCTATCTGAGGTGGCAACCCAATACTCTTGCTCTTCTTCTCTCAAAAACATGTACTTCATCTCCTTAGGAAAGGCAGGCGAGGGAAGCCCATCAATCTGGATCTTCCCTCTTACCTGGAGTTCTGGTGCTTCCTGCCCATAAATAAGAGTGGAGCATCCAAGAGAGGAATGGCCCAAGACCTCCAGACCCTTGTGGCAGCATGGAGCATCTGATAATATGCCAGACCCTGTTCTTCCCACTCTCTAATGCTCTACCTCTACACTCTCCTCCCTGTCCCCACCTTCCAGCCCAGGGAATGGATGGAGCAGTGGAAGCAAGTAAGTGGCCAGAGATGGGTGTCCACCCCAGAACCAGTCAGCTATCTCAGGCAACCATTTCTGGATGGGTCAGACCTAAGTATGGAGAGAATTGGATTGAAATCATTCTCCTTGCTATGTTCTATTTGCAAGAATGGTCGTTAGTGCCATGTGTACTAATAGACCATTGCCCCGTCCCACCTCGTACCGGCAGGCTGAGGGGACAGTTTCCCATTGGTCCATGCCATCTACTGGGCAGGGACTGAGCTTGCATGGGTGATTTTCACCCACCTGAGCTCAGTCCAGGAGCTGCTGCAACCCTGCCCTCCCTCCTCTGACACAGTCAGATTGGCTGGTTGCTTTTACAGCCATGGGTGACAGTTGTTTTTTTTTTTTTTTTGCCTACCCCCAGTCTTTTGGACAGGCTTGGTTATCCCCTCTAATTGGTGGCTTTGCATGAGGCATGCGGTGTGGGGTAGGTAGGGCAACTTGGTATCCGTCCAGGGCAGCAAGGTCAAGGGGGTGTGTCAAAATTGCTCACATGATGCCTGGACAGCTCGACGAGACAGGCTGACAAGTCCCCTGGACTGGTCAGATTAGGCTTGCATGGTATGCCCTGCGGGCCAAGCTGTCCAGCTGCCCTACCTCCCTTGAGGGGGTTGATGCTGACAGGCTGTACCCGGTCAAGTGACTGATGACAGCCCAAGTCAGTTGGTTCGTACTTGAGCCCCAGGGGTCCGTCTTTGAACTAGGGGGTCCGTCCTTGATGGTGGTCCATCCCTGCTAGGTCTGTTTCCCCCAGATTTAGGACCCCACACATTGGGTGGGCTAGCCCCTTTTTTCCATCTAGCCCTGCTGCGTTTTATTATTGAATACAGTGGCCCGGTTTCAACCGAAATCTCAGTCCGGCGTCTTTATTGGGGGATGCAGGGGTAAAGTGCTTTCTATATGGGGAAGATGCATATAATGCTCAGAGCCCAGAGTTCTGGTGAGTCTGATGCCTTCGCCAGCCGTTGGATCTGGCCTTTCTGTGACAGGACTCCTTTTTTCCCCTCTTCAATAACAGCTATCAGCTGCAATTCCCATTTAAATGCCTTTCAGGCTGGAGCTGTTAACCTGGAGGTGATGCATTATGGGCACAGTTGGACAGGCTGCTGACAGCACTTGAGCCGGGGAAGCGGTGGGTGCTGCGGTGAGAGGGCCTGGGGCAGATGGACAAGATGTTGCTCTAATTGCGGTGGCTCACCCTTGGAGCAGGAACGAGCTTCTGGAACTTCTTTCCCTGGCACTGGGACATTATCTTCCTCGTTCTCTGCTGCCGCACATATCCTTCCCAGTTTTAAACTAGCAATATGCCCATCATGATGAGGGCTGGGGAGGGGTCATTGCTCTGTGACCAAGCACATTCCTTGCATGCGGGAGGCCTCGGGTTCAGTTCCCAGCATCTCCAATTAGAAGTATCCCAGGGGAGACAGGGTTGGAAAAGGCCTTCTTCAGTTGAAGTTTTAGGAGAGCCTCTGTAGTTCAAGGCAGGCGATACTGGGCAAAATGACAGCCCCAGCATGGCACTCATATGAGAGCCAGGATGGTGTAGTGATTCAGGAGTTGGACTTAGACCTGGAAGATCCAAGTCTAGATTCCTGCTCAGCCACAAAGCTCCCTGGCAGACTTTGGGAAGAACTCAGCACAAAGCTCACTGGGAGTGACAGTCTCTCTCTCGGAGCCTCACTGTTCATTTAGGGATACTGTGGAGGCGTATGGGGTGCCAAAGTCCAAATTTCATTAAGCATGTTGTTTGAGCCTGTCGTACCCCTGCCCAGAAGGGCAGCGCCAGTTCGGTAGACAGGGTGGATTCTGTCCAGTGCCGCTGAGGCCGAATAAGCAGACACTGTAAGGTGGAAGGCTTTGAAGGTTCTTTATTGTTCAACAACAAGACATGTCCGTGACCTTTGAGAGCTTGCACACTCAAATTCAAAGGCAATTCTTTGGGCTTTTGATGCCCCTTTTATACATTTCAGTTGTCATTCAAAACACAATCCCCCCAAAAGGGTGTTAACCTTTCCTGGTAACATTCCACTGACCTTCTCATGCCCTGGCTCCCCCGCCCTTCTTCACTGTCCTCCTCATGCACCTGCCCCCACCTTCTTAAAGGGAAGTAGTCTGGTATCGGTCTGCCTGTTGAACATATCCTGCTATTTTTATTTTCAGCTATGATGATGCTATTGTCTGTGGTTTTTGTTAGCTTTCAGCAAAGGGTCTTTTAATAATAAAATTTGCAAGGCAGCAGGTCTGGAGCATCTCCCCTAAGTTCATACTTGGCCTGTCTTTATTCTGCACCCCCCTTTCTATGTCCTGCATTGATGGCTGTTACAGGTTGCTTTTAGGAAAGAAGGGGTCCAAGACAGGTAATTAGGTAACAAGCCGACATGCTTCACTTTTTGATACTAAACCATATGGGGGACACGCTTCATTAGGACCATGATGTAATAGAAAGAGGGCTTTAACTCATTTCCCCACAAATTCCCCATCCCATCCACCTAGTGTCCCACACAGCTGCCATTTGATCCAGGAAAAAAGCTGCCATTGCTGGTAATAGGACTTCCCCATGGGACAAATAACAGCCAATCATGTAGCTAGAGGGGTGAAAAGCACTAAGTTTTGCAGGGAGCCTCACCGCGGTTCCCTCCCCTTTGGAGCCATTCAGGATGGGGGGAGCAAAATGGAGATGAACGCAGGATGGAGTGCATGAGCAATCAAGGTGAATGCCTCCATTTTGCTCCCACCACTGGGAATGGTTCCAAAGGGGAGTGGCCACTTGCACGGCATGTTCATGTGCCTGCAAAAAATAGTGTTTTGTACGTTCACTGGCGCAGGCAGACCTTTTCATGACATGTCCCTCACCAGAGTCTAATTCGGACATCCCAAATTACAAGGGAGGGCACCAGGATGCAGGTCTCTTGTTACCTGGTGTGCTCCCTGAGGCACTGGTGGGCCGCTGTGAGATAAAGGAAGCTGGACTAGTTGGGCCTATGGCCTGATCCAGAGGGGCTGTTCTTATGTTCTTATCCCCAACATCATACCAGCATCAACAGAATGTCCCCTGTCCTGATGTTATGATAGCCCATATTTTCTTATCCCAGTACCCTCCTCCAGTAGAAAATACATGATATGTACCAGGAAACAGATTGCTGCAATATTGATAGTAAGTTGGGTAGATATTACAGAAGCAGAGAGAGCTAAATGCACGGCTGCCATTTTCACATGTTCTGTTTATATCTTGAGCAGTGTTTCTCAACCAGCAGTACTTGCACCACTTGTGGTACTTGAGGTGATGTCCGTTGGTGGGATCCTGTATTAGAATCTTGGGAGATCTGGCAAGGAGGTAGGGTGTGGTGTCAGCAGTGGCCCCTTTAAGGGTAAGGCCAGGGCATCCAGCAGAGTGTGCTGCACAGCTGCAGCCACTTGAAGGCAAGAGGGCCCTCAGGGATATAAGGAGCACCTGAGGCAGGAAAGGTTTGTGGGTAACAGAAGGAGGAAAGCTTGAGGAAGGACAGACTGGAGAAATCGACTGAGGAATTGATGGCTAATGGACTGCTAGAACTGCTGATGTGTGAGTGGACTTTGAAAGCTGCTGGAGCAGAAACTACTGGAGACACTAAGACTGGTTGGCTGCTGTGCCCAAGACCTGCTGAGGACCAAGGGGCTGCTGTAGTGGTGGGAGACTACTGGCAGGAAGGAGGACCTCTGTAGGTTAAACAGGTGAGCTACCCTGCAGGTGGGGTCCAGCAGGACTGCAGGGCAGAACCAGGGTCATTCTTGGGTAAATAAGGGGTGCTAATTAAATGTGGGCATAATTCCCTAGGTGGAACTTGGACTGGGAATCTGGCAGAACAGACCCCCCATTGCCTGGCAGCGAGATAACAATATGAAAAGCAGCAGTAGGAGGCTTGGCTTGGCTCTGACAGGCAGATCTCCAGCATGCACTTTTTGTGCACTGAAAAAAAGCCCACCTGTCCACCCTGAGGCTCCTACCAATGTTTGTTACGTTGCATCTGGACTAAATAACTCCAGAAGTCAGTGGAGGTTTTCATCATCGCCAGTTACTTCCGATGGTACTTCCATGGTACATGGTCCAACAGGTGGACCATGTAAAGTGGTATAGCAGGGCACAAACATTGCAAAATGCTAATCTAAAAAATAAACATTTGAGGACAAAAGGCGGCCATTGAGAATTATCATGAATTGCTTGGTGGATTGTTTACATCTTTCTCAACTACATTCTAGGACTTCTGTTTTATTTGTTCTTTTGTAAGCATAAAATGCAGGCACCATTATGATTTCACCAGGAGGAAGTAGATAACAAAGATCAGACCTTAGCACCAGTGCACCAGTGTTTTCGGTGCTGAACGTAGAGGACAAAAAGCATTGCTTTGCAAAGGTACATAAAGTACCTGTGGCAGAGACTTAACAATCCAGGTATTATTGTTGGACAAAGAGGCGCCTCTGCTCGTGTTGATTGGAATATTTACATGCCATTGCTCCTTGCTCTGTCTCCTTTATTGCCTGGACAATTTTTCAATTACATGCTAAAAACATTCGACTCGCTTGCTTTGTTTTATGAAAACTGTTTTTATAAACTAGTACCTGCCTCTTTCCTTGCAAGCTTTCCTTTGTGCCTCTTGTTTGCTGGGATGCCATTATGGCCTGAAATGCATGCATATTGATTGATAAAAATCCATCAAAGAGCAACTTCAATTTCACAGTGGCGTAGCTAGAGCGGGTGCAAAGCACTACATTTTTCAGGGAGCCTCATGGCAGCATGCAAGTAGCCCCTCCCCTTTGAAGCCATTGTGGGTGGGGGGAGCAAAATGGAGACATTTGCTCCCCACCCAGAATGGCTCCAAAGGGGAGGGGGAGGTCCCGCTTGCACGCTGTGGTGAGGGTCCCTGAAAAACTTGGTGCTTTTCACCACCTCTAGCTATGCCACTGACTTCAAATGTGCTTTAAGACAACTACCAAAAAGATTTGACTTTACAGCCTAGATTATAATGACTCCAGAAGGGACATTTGTGAGTCTGGGGATTGGTGAGTTGCTACAAAGGATGGTACATGCATGTCAAGAGGTGGGATGTGGACACAATAGCTTCAGATCGAAAAGGAACATGTGGAGAGGAATGATTTAAAAGATTTAGGGTGCAATCCTAACCAACTTTCCAGCACCAAGGTAAGGGTAATGCAGCTCCAAGGTAAGGGAAGAAACAATTCCTTACCTTCAGGGGGCCTCCGTGACTGCCCCCCAACTGCAGGATGCAGCACACGTCCCATTAGCATTGCTATGCCAGTGCTGGAAAGTTGGTTAGGATTTGGGCCTTACTGACCAATCCTACCTCCCATCATTGGCACTGATGCAGCCTTGCTGATGGAGCACATGCTGAATCCAATGGGCCGGGTGTGATCAGACAACCAGCAGAAAATTGGGAATCTGTCCCCCCAAATGCATTTGAGACTGCAGCCTAGACTATCTGGGGATTGGCCTGAAATGCATCCACATCTGGTCCTTGGAAGACTAGACACCATGGTGCAAGACAACATAGTTGTGATGTGCCAGAGACCCTTCTGAGGACTTCATGCTCTAATTAGAGATTTCCCAGTGCTCCTGTTCTTTGCATCATGCATTAAAGGTATGGGATGAGGGGAGATATATGTGACAGAGTTACAACCATGGTGTCAACAAGTTGTGGGCGCTACCATAAATGCAGAGGTCATGAGGAGAAACTGGCAACCGTGGAAAATACATCTGCTGGTTTTCCAGCTTCTCCAGACCATATCATACAGTGGTAGTGGATTGCATTTTAGATTTTCTACTTACCTGAGTATTTTTTAAGCCTGAAGGGGTTCAAGGGGATGGAGAAAAGATGATGACAGCATCACAGGTGACATTGGGTTGGGCTGGACTCAAAGTTTCTTTTACTCTAGAGCAGGGGTGCCCAAACTTTTGGCAGGAGGGCCACATCATCTTTCTGACACTGTGTTGGGGGCCGAGAAAAAAAAAGAATTAATTTACATTTCAAATTTGAATAAAATTACATAACTTTACTTAAATGGAGATGGAACTTAAATGAAACACAAAGATGAACAGGCTTTGCTGAGGGAGAATCAGCATGGCTTCTGTAAGGGTAAGTCTTGCCTCACAAACCTTTTAAATTCTTTGAAAAGTTCAACAGGCATGTGGGCGCGGGAGAACCCATGGACACTATATATCTGGACTTTCAGAAGGCATTTGACATGGTCCCTCACCAAAGGCTACTAAATAAACTCCACAGTCAGGGAATTAGAGTGCAGGTCCTCTCCTGGATTGAGATCTGGTTGAAGACCAGGAAACAGAGAGTGGGTGTCAATGGGCAATTTTCACAATGGAGAGAGGTGAAAAGCGGTGTGCCCCAAGGATCTGTCCTGGGACTGGTGCTTTTCAACCTCTTCATAAATGACCTGGAGACAGGGTTGAGCAGTGAGGTGGCTAAGTTTGCAGATGACACCAAAGTTTTCCAAGTGGTGAAGACCAGAAGTGATTATGAGGAGCTCCAGAAGGATCTCTCCAAACTGGCAGAACGGGCAACAAAATGGCAGATGCGTTTCAGTGTAAGTCAGTGTAAAGTCATGCACATTGGGGCAAAAAAATAAAAACTTCACATATAGGCTGATGGGTTCTGAGCTGTCTGTGACAGATCAGGAGAGAGATCTTGGGGTGGTGGTGGGCAGGTCGATGAAAGTGTCGACCAATGTGCGGCAGCAGTGAAGAAGGCCAATTCTATGCTTGGGATCGTTAGAAAAGGTATTGAGAACAAAACGGCTAGTATTATAATGCCATTGTACAAATCAATGGTAAGGCCACCTGGAGTATCGTGTCCAGTTCTGGTTGCCACATCTCAAAAAGGACATAGTGGAAATGAAAAAGTTGCAAAAGAGAGCAACTAAGATGATTACTGGGCTGGGGCACCTTCCTTATGAGGAAAGCCTACGGCGTTTGGGCCTCTTCAGCCTAGAAAAGAGATGCTTGAGGGGGGACGTTATTGAGAAATACAAAATTATGCATGGGAAAGATAGAGTGGATAGAGAGATGCTCTTTACACTCTCACATAACACCAGAACCAGGGGACATCCACGAAAATTGAGTGTTGGGAGAGTTAGGACAGACAAAAAAAAATTTCTTTACTCAGCGTGTGATTGGTCTGTGGAACTCCTTGCCGCAGGATGTGGTTATGGCATCTGGCCTGGATGCCTTTAAAAGGGGATTGGACAAGTTTCTGGAGGAAAAATCCATTATGGGGTACAAGCCATGATGTGTATGCGCAACCTCCTGATTTTAGAAATGGGCTATGTCAGAATGCCAATGCAAGGGAGGGCACCAGGATGCAGGTCTCTTGTTATCTGGTGTGCTCCCTGGGGCATTTGGTGGGCCACTGTGAGATACAGGAAGCTGGACTAGATGGGCCTATGGCCTGATCCAGTGGAGCTGTTCTTATATTCTTATGAATGAATGAAGGAGTACCTGAGGGACATGTGGCTCCCGGGCCAGATTTTGTGCACCCCTGCTCTAGAGCAGCGATTTTCAAGCAGTGTACCATGGTCTGCAAGGTGTGCTGCAAATGCTCTGTAGGTGTGCTGCAGGAATTTGGGGAAGGATCATTTATTACTAGGGCCATTGAGGGATTTTAGCCCCCACCAGCAGCATGGTGTGCCTTGACACTTTTAGCAGCTTGTTGGTGAGATGAAAATAATTTAAAATTGCTGCTCTAGAGAAAAGAGAACTTTCTCCGGGAGTAAAGAACTTTGGATTCAATCCAATGTGTTTCATTGGCCACCTGGTCATTGCACTGCTGTCACCTGTTTGAAATCAATGATTTTTAGTTTTAGAACCCAAATGAACCCAAATTCTTTGGATGTTCCCATAGCAATCGTGTGCAAATGAGCCGAAATAACTTCATCCCTTTTGAGCTGATTCACGACAGCTCAAGCCAATTCCATTAGAAATTAAATAAATAAATGCCATCTTTTCCCCCCTTTTTTGGAAAGAAAACATTTGGAGGTCTGTTGTGTCTCAGATTTTTTTTAAGCAGATGAGCCAAACATACTTCAGCACAGGTGTTTTGGTAATTGTGATGGAGAGAGAAAAAGCCTGGTGCTCAACAGACCTCAAAAGTCACACGTCCACCTGGATGACCTAGTGGGAAATTGATCCTGTGAGTCAAGCAGGAGAATAGGCAGCGTTCCTGGCTGGTGCAGAAGCTCAGGAGCTTTATTCAATTACACGCACATTTCATTAGCAGCTGGAAGAACCCAGAATGTTTTTGGACACCCTGAATTTTGTGCAAGAATCCCAAGAGGATATACAAAAAAGCACAAGTCTTGCCAAGCGGTTTCTCTTGGACTATGGAACAGGGACAATGCGGGTTGAAAAAAAGATGACAGATAATTGTTACCTGTCAGCCTAAGCTAATGTATGGGACTGCTGTAAGGTAGTGAACATAAAATTTTGATGGGGGACTTCCTAGCTCTAAACTCACATTCTTAACCACTATGCTCATCCAAGATCTCCAAGCAATGCACAGTAAAACTCAGTGGAACAGTGGTTTCATCCATTATTGTTAGACAAGTTGTGGCCACCCCTTCACATCACCGGAGTTGGGGTAGGACATCAGTGGCAAGGGGGGAGGACAATGGAACCCCAAAAATATGATACCAGGAAACAATGAAGGTTTTTTATTGGCAATGCACCACAACATTGGTACCACCACATTTCTCTACTTCCCTTCAAAAAAGGGCTAGCCGTATGCCACTTCTACACAATCCCTCTTTGGGTGAAATGAACTGGGGATGCCAGGGGACCAAACCGACAAGTTGTCTAGGGTTGGGTCACCTGGCAGTGGCTGGCACTCACCCAGCTCTCTTCCCCTCTCCCAAGCCCTGGTGAGTGTCCTGGAAGACCTCTGCCTATGGGGTTGATTTCCTGCTCACCAATTCAGTGGAGTTTTATCAGGATGAATTGTTCCCTAGCTCCTCCTTTCCTGCTTTTGCCATCTTCCCTTCCCCCACATTCTCCTCTGTTTCAACCCCCTTATCATATATGATCTTCCTTCTTTTGCTAAGAAGGAAGGTCATGTAAATTCCTGCCCACTTCTCCTCCCTGACACCTTTGTCTAAGCTGGTCTCATCCCTTTCCTTTGCTTACCTTTTCCTCATTCACTCCTTACCCTCCATCTTTCCAGCTTTCCCTTCTCATTCTTGTGGCCTTTTTTCAACCTTTTTATGCTCCCTCCCAGCTCTTTTGTCCTGCCTTTTGAAATCATTCTGCTAGTGGTACTTGAAGTTGCGTCTGGTGGTACTCATAGGACACCTGCCATCTAGCAGCAAGACCAGAAATGTGACTCAACAAACTGCAGTTGGAGTGTCTAAAGCATGCTTTTCTGCACTCAGAAAAGTACCCCTGTCCATCCTGATCATCTTACTGGTGCTTTTTGCATCACATTTGGCCTCCCAATCTAGAAGTAACTAGCAATGATGTCATCAGTTACTTCCGGTGGTACTTTAGATAGGTGAACCATATGAAGTGGTACAGTGGAGGAAAAATGTTTAGAAATAATGTATTAGAGTACTTATATACTGCTTTTCAACAAAAGCAGTTCACAAAGCGTTTTACATTGCAAAATAAATCAATAAATGGTTCCATGTCTTGAAAAGGCTCTCAATCTAAAAAAAGACACAGAAAAATAGTTATGTGTTCCACTGACCAACTCTCAGATCACACAGGATTGTGGGGGATCAGCTCTGGTCTAAGGAAAGACCTTGTCCATGTCAGTGGCATCACTAAGGGGTGTGGGGTGCAGATCGCAGTGGGTGACAACTAATGGTGGTAGTGGCACCTTTACTGGCCAAAATTGTGAAAATCTTGGTATTTTTGAATAATACCATCATGTTATATATCATCCAATGTGTAATTTAATGCATAATTCAATGAAACAAACTGCATTGAAATATCTGTATTCTATCAAACATTATAGCCAAATGAGCAGAAAAAGAAAACACAACTACTTTAAGTAACAAAAGTGAATTTCTATAACTCAGACACAGGAGGGAACCAATGAGATGCTAGTTTGAGTCAGCTGTCATTTCCATGTATCAGAGCCAATACTAGAACTCTTATTCAACGGTGTGAGTGTCATCAAGTTGGCCACTGGTTTTTTGTTGGTTACTTATTTGTGGGGTGACCTGTATATTAAAATACATAAAGCGAATGAGGGTTACATCAATCCTGGTGATGCCACTGCATTTAGGCTGTGCGTATGATATGGTTTGTTACAGGAGGAGGTCCTGTAACCCCACTGTATCATGGGGGGTGATACAACGAGCTCTTACACCAGATGAAACAAACCCTAGTGGCACCTCTGGTACATGTGAAGTAAGGCAGCCACCAACCTTCACCTAGAGCAGAGGTCAGCAACCTATGGCCCACGTCCCAGATCTGGCCTGCATAGAGGTCTGAGCAGTGGCTTCCAGGAGCTTGGTGTCTCAAAACTTCAGGGATGACATCATCACCAAATACCCTGCCCCTTTGCACAAAAGCGTTGCCATATCCTGACCTTGGGCCAATTTGGAGTGACTCTCGAAGTTTGTGATTGTTTTTGAGGCAACCCAAAGAGTTTTATTAAGACAAACTGAATTTTTTAAGGCAGAGGTTGCCCAAGTCTCACATGGAGACAGCTGAACTTAATAAACCTGCACTTTTTTTTAAAAAAAACAACAGGCAAACAGAAACAGATTAAACTCATTAGCAACTAAAAGGGGACAGCTGTCTGTTATCACTCAGCCTCCCGACTTGACCACAATCTAATAAATGAGACAGCAAGCTGCCTCGGGGGCAAGAGGCGCAGAGGAGCACAGTGAGCTCCGTTGGCAGAGTCTACAGCCAAAAGGCTGCCATTCTTCTGTGGATGTCAATAAGCCTTTGGCCATTCTCAGGCACTGGCAGAGAAGCATTGCCCTGGTCTATCAAGGTGAACTTTAGCTACTGACATAAAAATAGACTGGCCATGATCCAGCCAGAGTTGAGGATTTTCAAGCCTTCCTCTTTCAAATGCAGAGATAACATGTGTCTAGCTCTTCCCTATTGAAATAGGCAAGGCGTAAGTGAAGATCTAAATAGTTTTTGTGATTTGCACAAAGGAAGAGCCCCCCCCAGTGATGTTCAGTTGAAGAGGATGAGCTTATTTAAGAATTTTTTTTTTTGTTTCAGACCATCAATGCTAACGATTTCACTCAAGTTTGTGTTCACTTCATTTTTCTGCATGGGAATGGTGTATAAAGGAGATGGCTGGGGGGCAGTCCCAGGTGCCAGGCGGCAGGGGGGTGTCTGAGAGGCCACCCCAAGATGGCAGTAGTGGCAGGGGTGACCCCTGGTTGCAGGCAGAATTTGGCTAGCGCTGGCTGCAGTCACCTGCAAGAGAAGCATGTTAATTGGTATGGTTATATATACAAAGTTACAGTTATATAAAACAGTGGCATCACTAGGGTTTGCATCACCTGATGTGGGAGGCCACCATGTCACCCCCATGAAGGACCACCTCCCTTGCAGTTGGCAGGGCAACAACCCAGGTGGTGAGTGTGGTGATGTACCATCGCCCCACCCCCACTGGTGATTTGGCCATACCTTTCAATAGAAAAGAGATATTTCAAAGTGGTTTGATTCATTGCATTCTTCTGTGAATTACATATTGACTGGAATATAACATGATGGTATTGCTACAAACTTCAATTTTAGCAATTTTTGTCACTAGTAGTGTCACCCCCCAGTGCACATCACCCCCCATGTGTGTCACCCAGTGCAGGCCGCACCCCCTGCACCCCCTAGCAAAGCCACTGTATATAAATATACAAATATTAATGTACAAACTTAAAAAGTTAGTCTCTCTCTCTCTCTCTCTCTCTCTCTCTCTCTCTCTCTCTCTCTCTCACACACACACACACACACACACACACACACACACACACACACACACACACACACAGAGTTCAGTAAAACTCTGTCTTTGATTCTCCTCTGGTCATTATTATTATGCATTGCATGTTATGATTATAACTGCAAATGATTTTGTAATGGGATGGTGCCAAAAATTTATGGGCTTGGGATGCCAAATGACCTTGGTACGCCACTGCTGCATGGTGAGCATTTGAACAGGAAATGGTATGACCACCTGATTGCATCACCAGGTATCTAGATAGTACATTAGCATGATTCCAGCAGGGCTCAGTGATACAGACCTACGCCCCAAGTCCTGCCCTTCCAACTTGCCTGCCAAACACCCTAACATCTCACAGAAATTTACTCAGAAAGCCAATTTTTGCAGTCTACCTCTCCTATTATGCTAGGGGGAAGAAGTTAGGAACCAGGCAATATTTGAACATGAACCTTCATGTGGACAACTGAAGGAACACTTTATACTATGTGAGTTGTAGACCACACTAATTTCTCCAGCACAGTGTGAAGATCATAGCATTTGAACTGACCCTAATAATTTCAGATCCCCATGGAGATCCAAAAGGGTTAGCAGGTGGACAGAACTGCAACCATCAATCCAAGAATCAAATGTTTGAAATATTCGGTTCACCCCTAAAACCAACACAACGGTTGCCTCAGATGTGCTTCCTTAGATCACTAATAATGCCAACACAATCCTAAAGCCATGACGAGCTCTTAAGTAGTTAATGTCTCTCCACAGAGCTTTGCTTTAAAATCAATTGCAGTTATTCACAACTTCTCTCCCCTCCTTTCTTCACTCAATTACCTTATTGACCTGAAAATGCACGCACTTATTTACAAAGGGAGAAAAGAGGATTCACCAATGCGGTGCTTTTCCTTTTGTGTATGAGTTGGAAGCAAATTGTGAAGCAAAACAAAAAAACCAGAGATCTGACCTTCATATAAAGGATTAATTCTGACATACAACACACTGTAGTCTGCAAAACTATGACAGCACAAATATATAAGTATAGTTGTGTGTCTGATAAGCTGCTTATTTTGTTTGAGGCCTAATCTAAAGACCAACAACTTACCAATGGCATACCGGGGGACAAGAGAGTCAAACACCCTGGGCACCATGCTTGTGGAGGCGGTGATGCCTTCTCGCCCTCTCTGCCACCTTCTTTGCCACTCCCTTCCACTGCTACTGCCTTCCTAGCTACCTTCAGGAAGGCCGAGTGGGACCTCCGTGGCTCTCTGGAGCCCTTCTGAGGCCTCCAGAGGACCTTTAATGCCAACTTCTGGTTTTTGGCGAAACCCTAAGAAGACCCTAAGAAGACCTTTTGAGGACGGGGGAGGCTTCCCTAGCCTTCAAAAGGCCCTATAAGGGCCTTAACCATCACTCCGGCATTCAATAAAAACCAGAAGTTGGCATTAAAGGCCCTCTGCGTGAGTGGACTCCTCCAACCCACCAAAGGATCTCTGAGGCCTCCAAAAGGTTTTAACACCCACTTTCAGTTCGCAGCAAAAGGTGGAGTGATGCTAAAGCCCTCAGAAGGCCTTCTGAAGGCCAGTGAAGCCTTCCCAGCCCTTGGAAGGCCTCTTAAGGGCCTTAAAACATTAATTACAGTCTCTGCCGAAAATCAGAAGTGGGTGTTAAAGGATGGTGGAAGCTCAACTTGGGGGGCGCCATTCTGCAGTCCTGGCCCCAGATGCCACAGGGGCCAGGATTGCCACTGCCTGAGTTAAAAAATATACATATATTAGTGCTGTACCAAATTTTTGCTGTAAAATTTGCTGTTTCAGAGGTACAAAAATGTTCATTAAAAACACTTTCGTAGATTTTTTCTGGAGTCTTCATAGCCACTGTTTGCTGTTATGGGGAGGACCAGGGGTGCAGAGAGAAAGCATCCCTGTCACCCAGGAAACAGGGCTGATGAGCTCTGCCTTACCTTGCTACACTGGTGCTTCATTGCCTGTTCAACACTGCTAGTCTTTTGCCCTCGTTATAGTCACGCATAGTTACACATGACTCAAATGTGGTTGGAGAAGTACATCTGGATGTCAATTCAAATGCACTTTCTGTTGAAAGCAATGCCAAGTGGGTGGGCACAGTTTGGGTGGCCATTAACATTTGCCTGGCCACGTGCAATCCTGTCAACGGGATGACAGTTCAGGTCAGAATCCAAATCAGTGCCACAGTCATGTTCTGCCTGAACTACAGCCCAATCCGATCTGAAATGGTAAGACCTGGAATGAGATCTTGAAAGTCACTCCATTCTGAGGGCTATAGGCAGGCAACAGTGGCCTGGTAAGCCATTCCACACTGCCACCAGTAAGTCAAAGCGGGGGAGAACAGGGTAGGACCATGGGTGAGAGTGGACTTGGTGGGAGAGGTTCTGTAACAATCACATCCCTTTCCTGATCCTGAATACCACTAAATATCAAATCCGGTTTCACCTGCCCTCTGGTTGGCTCCATGGATAGCTGCTCTAAGGCATAGTCATATCACATGTCAAGAAATCCAGTCTCTGAACATGAATTGATCCAGTTGATGTGAGGATAATTGAAGTCCCGCATAACTGAACCCCTATCTCTCTTCTCCCTGATTTGTTTCCTCATCTCAAGGTCCCCTTCAGATTTGAGATCTGGAGGATGAGAGCATGCACCCACTATTATGTCACTCTTTGGGCATGGTAATGGGACCCACAGTGATTCTATAGTGGAATTCAGGGTGGGGAGGCATGTGAGACAGGGACACACAACCCATGCGCTGTGCATGTGGGTTGTGAGTGCTTGCACACCTCACACAAGGTGGCATATTTTCAAAGGATTCTGGTGGGGAAGTTCTGCTTCACCTGCCCACCCACCACACATCCCTGGTGGGGTTGGATCCCCCGGCAATCTCTAGCAAGTCTGCTGGATTCTATCCCTTCTTTAACACAGATGACCACCTCACCATCCCGTTTTATAGCCTGGGATTGCAGCATCCCATATGACCTTCTGTGTAATACACTGGATAACCCCCACACTCCTACTGGCTTTCTGACTTTGGGAGTTATCAAAAAGAGTGCAAGTTATTTGGAATCCTGCTCTTCTCAAGAGAACGAAAGTGTTTGGGGCTCTGGTTCCCACATCCTACTGCTCAACTTGCACAGGTTCTTAGCTTGCTGGTCTTTCTCTTACCCAACTCCTTGTCCCAATGAGGCACTTGGTTCCAAGAGGGCACACTTACTGCTTACAGAAAGTTCTGGCTTACAAGCAGGTCCTAGTTTTAGGCTTCTTATCTAGCTCCCCCCACCCCACTCTCTACTAAGGGCTTTACTAAGTGCAGGATGCTGATTGAAAAGCTTGGCCTCCAAAGATTAGCAAGGCAATAGACAGCAGTTACAACCCCTGGAGCCACAGCTCTCTGTTCTTGTTTTCGGTGGCATTTGAGACCTGTGGTGTACGATCAAGTGAATTTTCTCTGGGTGTTAAATATTTGGGCATGATGGAATATGGAGGGGAAGAAGGAAAACCACATAAATGGCTTCTGCTTTTTGCATAAAACTCCGCGGAAGACTTTTTAAAAAATTATTCTCAAAATATGATGTATTATTTTTACAACAACAAAATGCCAAGCATCTATCAATGAACTTCAACACCCATCCCCATCCAAGCCCCTTCCCCCAGTCATTAGCCTTCTGGGATGTCCTTCTGCAAACCCATAGGATTCAATTTTTTTTAGAGGAGTAAGGAAATGTCTCTTCTTCTAGGAAAGCGATTGATGTTTTATGAAGCATGTGTGACAACAAGAGAAGAATATCCAGCATCAAAGACCCCTCCCAGCTTGTTGCTCTCTCTCTCTCTCTCTCTCTCTCTCTCTCTCTCACACACACACACACACACACACACACACACACACACATTCATGCATTCAAAGAACTTCCATCCCTTGCTTCTTAATGCAGCACCAGCTCTGAGGAACAGAAAAGGACTACCCAAGAGACAAAGTTGTTGGCATACTGTAACTTTTGTGTTGTTGATCACTCCTGAAAGTTGAGCAGAAGGTGTGCGCGGCATGGATCTAGAGGACGTGCGTGTCAAAGAAGCATCAAGCAAAGCTGCCAGGGGACATATGTTAACAATGAAATAATCATGAAAATGATCATAAATAAAGAACCTTGATTTTAAAAAAACAAAAGAAATCAGGAATTTGGGAAACTTCAAAGTGTGTGTTATAAAGAGAGAGCTTGAAAAACCAAATAATTTTTTTAATCAGGTATATTTCCCTAATACAGCAGGAAGCCTCAAGCAATAGCTGACACTTGATAGCAAGTCATCTAGATCTCAGTATAGCCATTGGTGGCAAGACTTGGAGGTCACCTAGCATGCAGATGATGGGAATGAAGTTCTGAGTGTGTATGGCATGGAAGAGAATCTGAACAGATGAAGAAACCCTTTTGAGCTAATATTTTAAAAGTTTGTGCACCTTAAACCAGGGGTTCCCAAACTTCTTGGGAGTAAACTTCCCAAGATAAGTCTTTGCGGGGGCAGGGAAAAAGGCAGAGATGTGACCCCCCCAGGATTGTGCAGCTGCAGGGGCAGGGTTGTTTTTTTTGTTAAAACACATCTTACTTCTGCTGGAGTCCAGGGGTGTGGGGAACCCTGTGGAGCGCTCTGCAGGGCTCCCCGCAGCTTGCAAAAAGTGAAAATTGCTATTGCAACCAACTTCCGGTTTCGCGATCGCAACCTGGAAGTGGGTCACGATCGCTATTTCTACTTTTTACAAGCTGTGGGGAGCCCCGCAGAGCACTCTGCGGTTTCCCACACCCCAGCAGAAGGTACAATGTGTTTTTTAAAAGCCCCCCTGCTCCCACAGGGGTGTGACCCTGGAGATTTTATCACTGCCTTCCTCCTTCTCCCGCCCTTTAAGGGACAGAGGACAGGGCTGTCAGGCAGGGGCACTACAACACCCCAGTTTGAGCCACTGCTTAAAGGTGGTTCACACAGGCATCATGTTCCTCTCTGGCTTATAGCACCATTGAGTGGAATGTTTCACGTATGAACAAGGCATCACAAGACAATTACCATAGGAAAAGCTTCTGCATCAACATCTATCATCTGCATCTACATCTATCATCATGTAGTCCAGAGGTTCTCCCACTTTTAGCACTGGGCCCCCACGTTTTAGAATGTGAATCTGTCAGGACCCATCGGAAGTGATGTCATGACTGGAAGTGATACCATCAAACAGGAAAAATTTTTAACAATCCTAGGCTATAATCCTGCCCACACTTACCCAGGAGTAAGTCCCATTTACTATAATTGTTCAAAGAATATACATAGTAGCTTGTTAAGAACATAAGAACAGCCCCACTAGATCAGGCCATAGGCCCATCAAGTCCAGCTTCCTGTATCTCACAGCGGCCCACCAAATGCCCCAGGGAGCACACCAGATAACAAGAGACCTGCAAGGCTTCCTGGGAATTGTAGTTAAGAACATAAGAACAGCCCCACTGGATCAGGCCATAGGCCCATCTAGTCCAGCTTCCTGTATCTCACAGCAGCCCACCAAATGCCCCAGGGAGCACACCAGACAACAGACCTGCATCCTAGTGTCCTCGCATCTGACATAGCCCATTTCTAAAATCAGGAGTTTGCACATACACATCATGGTTTGTAACCCGTAATGGATTTTTCCTCCAGAAACCTGTCCAATCCCCTTTTAAAGGCATCTAGGAGTTGCCACATCCTGTGGCAAGGAGTTCCACAGACCAACCACACGCTGAGTTAAGAAATATTTTCTTTTGTCTGTCCTAAAAAGACAAAAGTACAAGTCTTTGTTAAAAGTACAGGTCTATAACATTTCCCCAAATACAATCACATACCAGGGTAGCATCAAGTCTAACATATTAAAAATAAAATATTGAAATGAATGGGGACCCACCTGAAATTGACTTGCGACCCACCTGATGGGTCCCAACACACAGTTTGAGAAACACTGATTGTAGTCTAATGGAGCTGTAGGTTATCAAGTGTGGAATAATCATGTGATAAGAGCAAGTAGTAGATATGAGTACTGACCTGAATCTGTTTGCACATTTGTGTGTGTGTGTGGGGGGGGGGGGGTATTTAGGGACTGCACTTCCACTGCCAAATTTCAGGAGTTATGGCATTTTTGAAAATGACTGCATTTGGGGCAGCTTACTAGGGGGGTGGCAGCAGTGTGGGTCCCGAACACTGAACCGGTACAGATGGTTGCAAATACTGCTCCTCTTCCCAGCTGCTGGCTTCTTCCACCCAACACTGTATTTTTCCTAAAATGCAAAGGGGAATGACATCATGAGCATCAATCAGGGAGAAAATGGCTGCTTTCTATGTGCCCCCCTACTTCCACCACCTGAAAAATGCAAAGGGAGGGTAAAAAAGAGGGAGTTCAGGTGAACGTGTGTGTGTGTGTGTGTGTGTGTGTGTGTGTGTGTGTGTGTGTGTGTGAGAGAGAGAGAGAGAGAGAGAGAGAGAGAGAGAGAGAGAGAGAGAGAGAGAGAGGCAAGCATAAGCTTGATTATACCCAGTGGTATAGTGGCACATTTTTTAAATGCAGCAGCTCATCATGACAACATCAACAAGCAAATTTCTGGAGGAAAAATCCATCATGGACTACAAGTGTATGTGCAACCTCCTGATTTTAGACATGGGCTATGTCAGAATGCCAGATGCAAGGGAGGGCACCAGGATGCAGGTCTCTTGCTGTCTTGTGTGCTCTCTGGGGCATTTGGTGGACCACTGTAAGATACAAGAAGCTGGATTAGATGGGCCTATGGCCAGATCCAGCGGGGCTGTTCTTATATTCTTATCCCCTTAAAATTGCAACATAAGAAAGCTGGTGGAGGAAGAGGAACAGACAATTTGTTTCTACTGCTACCCTAGAAACAGAGCCACAGAACCCGGAAGAGTTTCCCGGAAGCTGGATGTGACATTACAAGAGATGAAGAACCTAGAGAAGACCATAGAGGTCTTTGTGTGCTGAGAAAAAAGAAAAAAAAAAAAAACACATTGAAAATCTTTATATGCTGGTTTATAGTAAGCAAGTCTGTACAAGTCATCCTCTTACAACAAGCCCAAACCCAGCTCAGATAATGTATGCACAGAACATCTATGCCACACAAGAAGTACGTTTGACTTTGAATGGAAATGAAAGCGAAAAATGGACATGAATCAGAGAGGCAGGTTGGGCCCTCCAGAGAAATCTGGTGTGGTCCTACTGTTCTCAACAACTTCCTGAATCATCTCACCTTAAGATTTTTCCCAAATACCAACAAAGAAGATTCATCCAGAATGCAGCAATAGAGCCTGAGTGTACTCAGGTTTACTTAGAAATAGGTTCCACTACATTAAATTATCCTTACCCACAGGTCAGTGTGCATAAGATTGTGGGTAACCAGGAAAAAAAGCACACTACACTCAGAAGGAAAACAACAACCACTGTCATAAATGTGCACAAGAAAAATGCCCACAGAGAAAAATGAGCACATGGAAATATATGCACATATAGTAATTTTCATGTAAAGGTGGTTAGGGATGTGTGCATTTTTCCGCGTGGGCAAATTTGAGCACGCACGTGTGCTGCATCCTGTGGTGGTTGTCATGGAGGCTTCCTTAAGATAAGGAAATGTTGGTTTCTTTACTCTGGGGCTGTGTTGCAGCTGCATCAGTGCTGGAAAGTTGGGTAGAATTGGGCCCTGAGGTTCTTTAGGATGACAATACTAAAGGCATTTGTGGCTTCTGTAATGCTCACTTTATTCACAAATGTACAAATAGAGCATAGGTGGAGGGAAGTAGCATGTACCCCTACAAAGCAATGGGTCTCCATCAGACGCAGTGCCAGTGAAATCACTAGGGTTTGTGTCACCCATGCAGGAGGCCAGATCCACCTCCATGATGGACCCCCTCCCATGCAGTAACGCCCCAGGCAGTGGACGTGGTGATGTACACTGCCCCTCCCCCAGTGTTTTGGGTTTTTTGCTATAACTTTTGATAGCATAGAGATATATCAACACCATTTGTTTCACTGCATTCTCCATGAAATTACACATTGAATGATATATAACATAATGGTATTATTCAAAAATACCAAGATTTTAACTATTTTGGCTAGTAGAGGTGTCACTCTCCCCCAGTGCGCATCTCCTGGTGTGGCCTGCACCTCCTACCAACACCAGTTGTCTTGTTCTCTCAACGTGCTACAACTTCAGCCAGCTCATAGGTCTCTCGTTGCCAGGTCCTTCTCAGCTACAATTTCACACACACACACACACACACACACACACACACACACACACACACACACACACACACACACACACACACAATCTTTTGTATCAGCTGCTTCCTATTACAATTGCGTGCATGTGTTTGTATTCATGTGTGCCACTGACTGCAAGCTCTGATAGGCATGTTATTTAAAAACACAGAGAAACTCATAATGATCTCCCAGCCATGACCTCTCATCAGTCAAACATTCTGGGCTGTTCATTAGCAAGCTGCCTACAAAAGAAATAGTTGGCTGGCAGTGATAACAATATATGCACCCAATTTTTTCGGTCAGGATCAAGACCTTGGACTGGCACTCTCTGGTCTGGTTTACTTTAGTGTCTCACTTCCACGCACTACCTGTGATAAACATCCAGACTTAGATGGGTGGCATGGAGTTCCTGAGATTTCATTCTGCAAAGAATATTGGGTTCCCTTGTGAATTCCAGAGGAAGGAGACAAAGTTTGAACTCCATTGTCCGGGCTAATTCTCAGTAGCGTTCATTCAGCCTTTGGGGCTGGATCTTACCTCCATTCCCCTGACACCACCCTCCATGCTTCTCAACTCAAAGAATGGCACAGATATTGATTTGAAATATGAATCTATTTTCTTTCTTCTCATTATGTTTTAAATTAAACATTTGTTTTCATCAGCATCACATTTTTATTACCCCTATAGTGCTATTAACCATTCCTCCCCATTCCATTTGGTCTTTGTCATTTTTTGTTTTAAATGGATGCCACCATATTAAATGATGAATCATCTTAAAGGGGGAATGCCAAGGAGTGAATGACAAATGAAAGGATTGGCTGAAAGTCACCTGGGATGATCAGCAGGGTAAATTTTTAATAAGCAGATAAAGCGCTGAGTGATTTACTGATAATCCCAGCGTGGGGAGTCAGAAGAGGCTAAAAGAACAAAGGTTTATGGTCCCTTTGGAGATTTGTTTCATCTGCACATCAGACTACAATTAATGGCCATTTGACTGTTGTTCTCCTGCTGGACTTTGGTGGATTAATTCAGTAAATAAAAGTGACAGAGCCTTATCCCATGGCAATATAATAGAAGATGGCTGCACCTGTTATTTGCAAATCATTGCTTGCCAGGGCAGTGACCTTTTCTATCCTGGCTAAAACTAATAAGAGAAATTACGGGACTGATCACTTAAATTTCATTATGAGAACCGCAATGACAGTTTGTCTGTTTCTTTGGGATTCATAGTACAGCACAGCGATTGCATCAACACAGCTCTGCCTTTTTGCCAACCAACTGGCTCCCACCAGAGGGTAATGGCCAGTTCTTTAAGTTAAGACTCCTCCAAGCATAATTGATAATTACCTAACAGCAGGCCTGTTTACACACAAACCGCTAGCCTGAGTCTTAAGGCCAAACGAGATGAGACAGCAGTTTGAAATGCAAAACATCCCAAAATAGATCGAAAGAGGGGATGGGATGCTGTTTGAAAAGCCAAATGGGGATGTGGATGAGGAATGCAGAAGGCTGTTCACAGTTTACTTTCCTGCAAGTCCTCTCCCCAGGAGCTACTCTCCCAGTCATTTAGGCCTAGGGGCCACATCTGGCCCACCACCAGGTTTCACCTGGGCAGTAGCAACTTAAAATATTTTCCCAACCACTTGGTTGGACAGTTAAAATGTCCGGTTCTGTCCGCCGCACTCCTTCCCATATGGCCAGAGTGGTGTCAGGCGGGCTAACCCTCCTTTAAGTCAGCTGGACCATATGCTTTAAGATGCTCAAACCATGATTATTTAATGTGAACCTCATTCCTTTGACAGTTTTACTCATTATGTATCATTCTGCCATTTAAGCAAGGCATTGTTTCTTTGTAATTGTCACAGTTTTGCTTTTCTTCTCAATCGCATTGTGCTGATTACAAAAAAAAAAAAAAAAGATCCAAGTAAAACTTATTCATTGGTTTTTAAAATTAATTTTTTTCATCCTGCAAAAATGAGACCTCTGACTTAGGCAAATTAGTTGTCTGGTTGCACCAAGGGATAACATGGTAGCCTCTCTCAGCAGCAAATTACCCTATGGAAGGAACAGCAGCTGATCTGGGAGCTTTACCACATTTCAAGAGGTTCTTGCCAATTTATCCTTTGTGAGCTCTCTCTCCTGCCTGGGGTTGGCAGTCATTTTGCCACCAGCTCACAAGGACACAGAAGTCTCAATGGATTCCTGTAGTGGTGTAGCTAGAGAGGCTGCAAAGTACTTAGTTTTGCAGGGAGTCTGACTGCGGGTGCAATGGCCCCTCCCCTTCGGAGTCATGCTGGGCGGGAGAAGCAAAACGGATGTGTGTGCCTCCGTTTTGCTTCCACTGCTCTAAAGGGGAGGCAGATAGGCTACCTAAACACCATGGTGAGGCTCGCTGCAAAACTTATTACTTTGCACCCCCTCTAGCTATGCCACTGGTCTTGCTCAGTCATTCACAGCAAAGTCCTGAGCATAAACTGTTGCTATAAAATAGGATAAGCAAGAAAGAGAACAGGGGATGAGTAAGGAAGCCCTTAGTGCATGATGGTGCAAGCAGGTAGGGTGGTGGTTGCCAAACCGTGCACAGTGGGACTTGAGCGCATAGCAGCAAACTCACAGGGATGCCACGGGATGTTCCTGGCAGCCTCTTCTTCTCAGCTCATGCAATCCAAGATGGGGGGGTATGGGAGTGCCAAGATGAGGAGACCACCATGAGCGAAGTGTGCAATGAATGAAGTGTGCCATGGGAACCGCTGATATGGGGGGAGGGGAAAGAAAGGATGTAGGTTTCCAAGAGAGATCTAGGTTAGGGAAATTAGGATCTTAGGGTTTGGGGAAGGCAAGATGAAAAGTTTTAGGTTTTGGGAAACGGAAGTTGAGGAGGGGAGTTTGTCTGGGGAGGAGGCTTGAGGCTGATTTCAAGTCTCCTCTAGAAAATTTCAAAAATGGAACCTATTCATTCAGGGATGTATAACACTCACTGAGAAAGGAGAAATATCATAGCAACATAAGAACAGCCCCACTGGATCAAGCCAAAGGCCCATCTAGTCCAGCTTCCTGTATGTCACAGTGGCCCCCCAAATACTGCACACAGGACAACAAGAGACCCGCATCTTGCTGTCTTCCCTTGCGTCTGGCATTCTGTCACAAGCACTGAGCTTGTCGTCAGTGTGGCTGCACCCAAAACAGATGATGAAAGATTGTGAGGAGGTTCTGTCACACACACACCCCGGTGGAGATGGTATAAAACCACCACCCCCTGCCCTGGCTTAACTATACCTCTGAGTCGTAGGCTCAGCCTTTGAGATCTTCATTTAAATAATTTCCTGCAGCAGAAATACAAAAGTTCTCTTCCCAAGATCTTGGAAAGCTGGCTAGATGGGGGCTATGTTGACCAATTGGCTTGATCAGGAGAAGGTAGTTTTATGCTTCTAATATGCCTTTTTAAAAACCATTGATTTTCAATTGTCACTACTAGAGAGTCTCACTGATTTACAAAGATAGAAAGATGGATTGATGCAAAATTCTCATCTCTTGGGTTCCTTCGTCTCCCCCTCCCTCTCCCTCAAACTTTCTCAGAAAAGTTGCATTTTGCATCTTCCACACATGATGCCCCGTGGGGAAGCCAAGGCTGGAAAATCCTTAATTAAATTAATCAAAGGCAAGGACAAAATCTGTGGGGAGTATCGGAAAAGCCTTGAGCTTAATTAATCAGACACGGACAAGTAGTTGAGATCCAAAATTTAACTGTTGTTCCCTTTTCCCTTCCTTTTTTAATAAAAAGAATCCTGATATGAATTGAAATTCTTTTTCAATTTGTATTTTTAGAACAGAATGACAGCTGGCTTTCCTTTGTGGCACTAACCTCAATGAAGATAACAATTTTCTCAAGTAACACTCTCTAGATCAATGTTTCTCGATGCTTGTCCCCCGCTGTACCACTTCGCAAGGTTCACTTATTGGAAGTGCTACCAGGAGTAACTGGAGATGATGTCATTGCTCACAACTTCTGAATTGGGAGGCCAGATGCAACATGACAAACACCAGTAAGAGGCGCCAGGCAGATGAAAGGGTTTTTTCTGAGTGTGCGAAAGTGCACACTGGAGCTCTGCTTGCTGACGCAAGTCTCCCACTGCTGCTTGTGGCATTGCATTCCTGGCCTCAGTACGAGGTAGCGGGATTCTGGGGTCCTGTGCATACCAGCAGACACCACCTCAAGTACCACTGGTTGAGAAACACTGCTCTAGATCTTGAATTTTGCTCCTGCACTTTCCTCATTCTACATCAGTATTCCTACAATATTGTCGTCATTAATTTGTTGGGATCTCTTCAGAAAGAAGAAAGGAAGGAAAATTAGGAAAGGCTACAGCGTTTGGGCCTCTTCAGCCTAGAAAAGAGACACCTGAGGGGGGATATGATTGAGACATACAAAATTATGCAGGGGATGGACAGAGTGGAGAGGGAGATGCTCTTTAGACTCTCACAAAACACCAGAACCAGGGGACATCCACTAAAATTGAGTGTTGGGAGAGTTAGAACAGACAAAAGAAAATATTTCTTTACTCAGCATGTGGTTGGTCTGTGGAACTCTTTGCCACAGGATGTGGTGATGGCGACTGGCCTGGACACCTTTAAAAGGGGATTGGACACGTTTCTGGAGGAAAAATCCATTACGGGGTACAAGCCATGATGTGTATGTGCAACCTCCTGATTTTAGAAATGGGCTATGTCAGAAGGCCAGATGCAGGGAAGGGCACCAGGATGAGGTCTCTTGTTATCTGGTGTGCTCTGTGGGGCATTGGGTGGGCCGCTGTGAGATACAGGAAGCTGGACTAGATGGGCCTATGGCCTGATCCAGTGGGGCTGTTCTTATGTTCTAATGTTCTTATGAATTTTGCTCCTGAAAAATACACTTTCCTCATTCTACATCAGTATTCCTAAAATACTGTCATCATTAATTTGTTGGGATGTCTTCAGAAAGAAGAAAGGAAAGAAAATTAGTGCTCCTGGGAGGAGCTCCCCCATGGTTGCGCAGGGGCATGCTGGAATCTTCTCAGCATTCAGCACTGATGCCATTACGTCATTGCTTATTTTTGGTTCCGCCTCATGGCCTTGCAGCTTAGAGAGAATGCTGATTATGACAACTCCTGATTGAGTGACTCCTCCTGTCCCACCAGGGACTTGTGGAAATGCATGAACTGAGTTGGGGTCCCAGATGCACACCCCTTAGGAATGTTTGCTAACCATATCAACATTCTCATTCATACGCAGTGGGCTTATCCCTTACAGCTCCATTCTGGTGAGAGGCAACACAGTGAAAGAGCTTCATTGTCGATTCTGCTTTCCAGTTTTCGACCCTTCCACTCATTTGGAGAAATATTCAATCTGTGTGAGAGACTGCATCATGTCAAACATTTATGGATCTTATGAGTTGCCATAACAGCTAAGCATCTCACCTCCCAATGGTGGAAGGTGTCCCCTCCCCAGCGTAACACACTGAAGTTTGGAAAAAGGAACTTCTAGACTTGGCAGTGAAAGAATAGTTTTCAATAGGTGTGATGCTAACTGAATTTGGTGGTATCAGGAAGAAATTCTTGATGATCAGGGCAGTTTGGCAGTGGAACTGATTGCCAAGGGAGGTGGTAGACTATCCCTCACTGGAGACCTTCAAGAGGAGGTTCGACAGGTACCTGCTAGAGATGCTCTAGGAGAATTTCCTGCTACAGGTAGGGGGTTGGACTAGATGACCATAGATTTTCCTTCCAACTTGATGATTCTATGATCTGATCTAAATTCTTAGATACTTTGAATCCTGAACTGCCTTTTACCTTTTTATTTTTGAGTATCACTCAGACCTCACCTCACCTTCCCTTCCTCTTCACTTTGTTCCTACATCTCTCTGTTTCGTCCCTCATCTCTGTCATGTCCTTCTATTTCTCTTACAGCCCAATCTTATACAGTACTTACTGTGGTGATCCACACAATGTCTTTTCCTCCTCTGCAACTTCTACTCAGAAGCAAGTCCTATTTTGTTCAGTGCGACTTACTCTCAGGAAAGTGTGGTTAGGACTGCAGCCTGAGTGTGCTTCTAGCAGTGTCAGCAGGGAGTTCTGTGCCTTCCCACCAGTAACAGCATGTCTCTCTCCACTGGGTGATTTAGGTAAGTCATTGAGAGAGTTGGGAGGGTTGGCGAGAGGGCGAAATGAGGTTGGGGGAGAATGGGGAGGTGAGGGGTGGGGATGGGAGAATTGTGTCCCAGAAAGGAGGGGAGATCAGTGCTGCCTTTGACGCTGATGCCAATATCCTAACCCCCTTCCCAGGCCCAATTCTGTGGTACAGGTCAACATGGATATGCACCAGCAAAATAGCTGTCGTAGGTCCAAGTTGACCCCTCCGCAGCACGAAGGTTTACCTCCAGGTAAAGGAACAATTGTTCTCTTACATAGAGGAGACCTACGCAACTGCCCCTGACCATAGGATGGGGCAGTCACCATTTTGGCGCCATTGCATTGATGGGTGGCGGAAAGGATAGGATTGTGCCCGTAGTCTGTATTGGCTGATTTGGGTCATGGGTGTTGGAGAGATTCAGAGAGATTGAGTGCTGCTGTCAGTTTCTTTTGTATTCCAATATGTCTCAAAAAGTTTCAACAAAACTTGATTAAAAAAAAAAATTCTTGTTTTAGATCTGAGAGATAAGATTCAGTCCTGTCTCTGCCTCAAACACTCCACTGTGACTTGAAGGAATCCACTCTACTGGGCCCTCGGTTTCCTTCTGTTAAATGGGTACCTGCCCTTCATGGTTTGGGGCCAGGTTGTCCGAGGGACCACCTTCTCCCATATTTTCTGGCCCACTCTTAGGTCATCTGAAGGGACTTTCCTGTGAGTGCTGCCTTTCTCCCAAATTAGAGGGATGGCAGCACGGGGTGTTAGTGGTGTTAGTAGTTAGTTAGTGGTGCCTCAGTTACGGAACTCCCAATTAGGGGAATTAAGATCTACCCCCTCCCTAATGGTGTTTTGGCAAGAGCTCAAAACCTTGATGTGTGATGGGTTGTCTGTCTTCTGTGACTCTGTAGCAGTTCCTTGAAGGTTAATACCCTCCTCCAACTGGTATTCATTCATTCATTCATTCATTCATTCATTGTTTTTATGATTTATTTTTCCCTATATATTTTAAGCCGCCTTGGGCATCTGCTCCAGCAGGGGAAAGGTGGGATAAAAATCTTTTAAATAAATAATTATGTAAGTAAGTATGTAAGTTGTTCCAGCACCACTGTTTCCCCTCTTGGACAGTCTGCTTCTTTGCAAGACAACCTCCTCAATGTCTACAAACTGTCTACAATGTCTACAAATCCTATGCATGCTTTCCTGAGAGTAAGCCCCATTGAAGACACTTAGGATTTTGCTATAAAAGGCTTGGATTACCCCAGATGCAAGTGAAATTGTCACTCATGACCAAGGGCCCAATCCTATATTCAACTGGTGTCACACTTCAGTCCCCTTACCCCATGTAGAGCCCTGGCAGTTCCTATGGGTCTATTGAGCTGATGTCTTCTCCCCACCCTCCCCACACCCCAAAATGCCTTCCTGCCTCTCAGCAAGGTATTTACGACTATGCAGTTGTCCTGGGCATCCCACTGGCAAAAAAGCCCAGCGCCAACTGGCCCTGGCTTCTCCACTGGCACTGCTCAGCTCCCGGCTGCCACAACGTGCCTTAAGACAGGACAGTGCGCAGACCACCTGCACTGCCCCAGCGTAGGATCAGGCTGTAAGAGTGAATTTAAACTAAAATCTCCAGAGCTGAGAAGTTGAGAGAACAAATTATTAGTTGAACCATTAAAAGGCAACCTGAATGTCTCTTTTCTCTCCGTCTTCCCTTTAATTTCCCTCTAATCTCTCTGACTCTATCTCTCCGCTATCTGATGCTTTATAGCTCACGTATGCCTCTTTCTTGCCCTTGATTGCTTTTTCTGCCCGCCTGTATTCATCCAAATTACCTTTAAGGGGGAAAAAAAAAGTCCAGCATATTTATTGCTAGTTGGCACGAATAACCCTTGGGTATAAATTAATTTATGTTTGAATACTTTCAATTTCCACTTTAATTCATATGTTTCGGCAGAGCCCCTGATGTTAAGAAAAAAAACTCTCAAAGGAGACACGGGCGACTCTGGGGACAGGTAATCAGCTTTAGAGAGTTTTCCTAAGAGAACTTTGGTTCAATAATAATAATAAAAAAAAAGTTGGTCGGAGCTGGAAGGAAAAATCTCACAAAACCATCTTTCTAGTCCTTTGGGATAATTCGCACTCGGTGAACACAGCCCCCACATCAGGAGGGTGTGTGTGGTTATTTAAAGATGAATATAATTAGTTGTCTTCTGTCAGATTTCAAGACTTAATTATTAGGCAAGTATATCAAGTCTGAGAACATTTATCCATCTAGACTCGTACCACCTACTCCAACGGTCAATTGCTCTCTGTGGCTTTTAATACTAGAACCAGGGGGCTTCCACTAAAATTGTGTGTTGGGAGATTTAGAACAAACAAAAGAAAATAATCTGGCCTAGATGCCTTTAAAAGGGAACTGGACAGATTAATGGAGGATTAATGGAAATTAATGCACCATCACGCCGCCCCCACTGGGTTTTTGGCTACAACTTTTGTTAGAATGTAGATATTACAACATGGTTTGTTTCATTGCATTCTGCATAAAAGTACACATTGAATGATATGTAACATGATGGCATTTTAAAAATTTTGGTGGTGGTGTCACTTCCTGTGTGTGTCACCCTGTGTAGCCCGCACCCCCACACTCCCTTATCGAAGTCACTGATCTAGCTGTTCATATCCCTATAAGGTTAATATGCCCTTATTTGTTAGCTTGGCCAGGTGTTCTCCTTGCTTCAACTGCCATAACGGTCATTATACTTTTGGCAGGAAACTTTACCTCAGTTGTTTACTGAGGTAAATGTGACCTTCCAAATCCACTGACCACTCTAACACAACTTCACTCCCTTATCCTTCTATAGATGGTGTGTTACAAAATGACAATCAAAATGTGAACCCGTGTCTACAGTGTTTCTCACATTACATATATTCAATATGGGCTATATAGACCTTCTATAACCTGGGCTAAAATATTTACAGTGGTTCCCAAAATGTGAGCTGTGGCTCCCCGGGGAGCTGCAGAAACCAGTCAGGGCTTCCCCCATCCCCAGAATCCTCGTGAAAAACCCGCTGCCCTATACAATGTATGGGATTGTAGCCCTAATGGGAAGCTGTGGCCAATGGTCCAGTTGGTCAAGAGGGCTGCCAGTAGAAAAAAATTGGGAACTACTGGCTTACAAGATTGCATATCTTGATGGCTGCAAGTGTGTACCTCTTTGCACACACAAGTAGGACACAGGTGAATCAAATATTTCCTTGAAAACCTCCTCAGTGGCATAGCTTAGAGGGGGTGCAAAGCACTAAGTTTTGCAGGGAGCCTCACCACGGCGTGCAAGGGGCCCCTCCCCTTCGGAGCCATTCCAGGCGGTGGGTGCAAAATGGAGGCGTAAGCGGTGAGGCTCCCTACAAAACTTAGTGCTTTGCACCTGCTCTGGCTACCCCACTGAACCTCCTTCATTCTTAGAAAAGGAAGCAGCAGAGAAAATGGTCAAGGAATCAGGAAATGAAATGTGCCAAATGGCAGATAAACTTGCGAAAAGGTCATCGCCCGGGTCCATGTGACCATTTGCGATCAGACTTTTCGGAGCTTTTCTTTCTTTCTTTCTTTCTTTCTTTCTTTCTTTCTTTCTTTCTTTCTTTCTTTCTTTCTTTCTTTCTTTCTTTCTTTCTTTCAACAGCGGCAATTAATTCAAATCAGTGTTATTAGACTGATTATCAGCATCTGATCTGATTCTTATTCAGACACAAGCCTCATTAAAACATGCCTTTGAGACTCCGTTACGGCTGCTTTCTTATATGTTTATTTAACTCAAAACCAACAGATCGACCAGCCAAGGCCAAGCTGTTCCATCCATTTTGCTTCAGACTCCAAAGAAAGTCGATTCTGAAATGATCCAGTCCTGTGGTTTTCAATCTGGGGGCATCTCTCCCTTTCCTGGGGAGGCAAAAGCAATGGCATGTGATGCTCCCTTCTAAAAAAAAGTTGCTGTCAGTGTGATAAAAGCAACAGTGGCTGAGCCAGGCACACTCAGAATGATAGCTCCCTCCTGTACTCCTGCTTGAGCAGGGTGACCAGGACGCAGGTTGCGTCTGTTGTCTAGTGTGTTACCTGAAGCATTTGGTGGGCCACTGTGTGATACAGGAAGCTGGACTAGATGAGCCTTTGGCCTGATCCAGCAGGGCTCTTCGTATGTTCTTAGATGTCCTCTTTATTTCCAGGACATGTCCTCTTTCTTAGCCCTTTGCCCTGAAAAGAACTTAAATGTCTTCCTTTTCCCTGTGAGCAGGCAGTGCAGAGCCTTCTTGTAAATTCTAGATAATAAATTATATACAATATAGTTCTAAATTAAACAATAAGTAATACAGTGTTTAAATTAACAATATGAAATCAATATATGCTTTTAGCGTTTGTTTTGTCATGTCCTACATTTTTATGGATGCCCTACATTTTGGGGTGCCTTGTCCTCTTTTGCAGTGATGACATCTGGTCACCTTGGGCTTGAGGAAGTAGCTATCTTGATGAATGACAACCAAGAGCCAGGATAGTGTAGTGCGGTGGTTCCCAAACTTACCAGGTTGGTGACACCCTTTGCACTCGCAGGGGTATGGCACAGAGCCACATGACCTCTTTTTCCAGCTCGCCGGACCGTCATCCCATGAAGTCTTGTGCTATTAGTGCAAAATCTCATGAGGATAGCATGATTTTGCACAATGCCAGCCCAGCGAGCTGCGAAGAAGAGGCCACATGGCAACGTGTGACTCAGCTGTGAGTGCACTCTGGTACCCTGGGGTGCTGTGGCCCACACTTTGGGAACCCCTGGTGTAGTGGTTCTGGAGTTGAACTTAGACCTGGAAGACCCAGGTTCAAGTCCTCTCTCAGCCATGAAGCTTCCTGGGGGACCTTGGGCCAGACATTCTCTCTCAGTCTCACCTACCTCAAAGGGTTGTTATGAGGACAAAAGGACAACAGGAGAGAACTCTGTACACTACCCTGAGCTCCTTGGCGGACAGGTGGTATAAGCATGCAAACAGATAAATAAATAGCTTTGAAATGCAAATAGAGACCATAAGTCACATGGACATAAGAACAACTCTGCTGGATCAGACCATGTTCCCAGTTATCCCAGCGGCTGGTTTGCAGCTGCAGCTAGCAAGTTGCTTCCAGAATTTGAAGCCTACCATTTGTGGATGAGGAGGTTCCATTTGGATATCATAGCTAACTGGTGTGACTATATTAATATGGTCTACTGCTGCTACTGCTACACCTCTTGCTACCACCACTGCCACCACTGTTTACTATTGTTTATTGCAAGGACTGTGGTAGATGACCAAAACTGTATAAATCCAAACATGCCCAGAAGAAATAAGATCCATGCAAGCTAGTGGCTGAGGCCTCTAGCCTCCACAGGACAGCAGAGGTAGGAGTGAGCATCTTTTCTGCTCAATCACTTCCAGGATTTAGAACAGGGATCTTCAAACTGTTTGGCATGAGGGCCACATCGTATATCTGACATGGTGTTGAGGGCCAGAAAATAGAGATAGGGGATGGATTTAGAAAAAGGATTGGGGGAGCAGAAGGTAAAATTGATTTGCACAGGAAGAAGGAGAATGGATTTTGAAAAGGAAAATTAATTTTGGGAAAATGAATTTTTGAAAGGAGGAATATGGTAGGAAATCAATATTTTTGGAAAAACATTTTTTGAAGGGGAAATTATGTGGTGGGATTGGGGAGAGAATTAATGTGTTGGAAGGATAAAGAAAGCTGGGGAACAATTGTGTAATAAGTAAAGTCGGGAGAAATCTAAGAAATGAATTAATTTGTAAAGAGGAAGCACGCTTTCAGTATGTGTTGGACAGATGGAACTGATTGGCCAGCAGTCAGGGTATTCAATGTAACGAACTCCTTCTCTCAGGTTTCCTAAGGGTGTGATATAATTTGGGCACTTGAGACTCAGGAAGAAGTAACTCTTGCTGTTTGCCTCTCTCCATCTCTCCCCACGCACACCAGAGCCCGCAGCCACAGAATCTTCTGGGGCAATGTTCACGAGAAACCTCTTCAGTGGAAGCATCTCTCTGCACAAGGCTCTGGATCATCAGCAGCTGTCAAGCTTTCCCACCACATGCACAGGCCAGATAAAATCATCTGGTGGGCAAGATGTAGGTTGGAAACCCCTGGTTTAGAACAGTGATTTTCAACATCTGCACACTGATATCTATGGTTCTCTCTATGGTCTTTGCCTTTTGTGATGTCGCTTTTGACTTCCAGGAGACTCTTCTGGGCTCTGCAGCTCTATTTCTAGGGTACCAGTCTGTACCAACCAATTGTCCTTCTTCCTCCACCTGCAGAGATGGCAGAGGGAAATACAAAATTATGCAGGAGATGGATCAAGTGAATAGAGAGACACACCTTTCCCTCTCATATGACACCAGAACCAGGGCACATCCACTACAATTAATTGTTGGGAGTGTTAGGACAGACAAAAGAAAATATTTCTTTACCCTGCGTGTAATTAGTCTGCAGAACTTCTTGCCACAGGAAGTAGTGAAGGCATCTTGCCTAGACGCCTTTAACAGGGGATTGGACAAATTTCTGGAGGCAAAGTTCATCACAGGTTACAAGTCATGGTAAGTATGTGCAAGCTCCTGGTTCTAGAAGTGGGCTACTTCAGGTTGCCAGATGCAGGGGAGGCAGGGGCATAGCTAAGGGAGTGCAGGGGGTAGCAGTTGCACTGGGCATCAAGCTTTAGGAGGGCGACAAGCTGAGCTTGACACTAGAGACCAAAATTGTGAAAATCTTGGTATGTATGAAAAATGACCTATGAGACTGATTGTTCTGAGTGCCAATGAGCTGTTATTATGATACAGCATGAAACCAATAACATTTTATTTATTTACTTAATTAAATTTGATTTTGTCATGCAGGGGAGGCTACAAAATCTTCGTTGACCCCAGGTAGCAGGTAGATGCCTTACCTATGCCACTGACTGGGGGCAGGCAGCAGAGCAAGTGGGTGGTGAGCTGCTAGGGGGAGGAGGTGGGTTCCTCCCAATTTTCACTTTTTAAAAAAGCCTGGGCATGATGTCACTTCCGGGTTTGACATCACTTCCGGGGCAACATTTTGAGCTTGGTACCGGGCTACACGATCATTAGCTATGCCACTGAGGGGAGGACACCAGGGCGTAGTTTGTGTCTTGTTGTCTTGTGTGCTCCCTGAAGCATTTGGTGGTCCACTGTGAGATATAGGAAGCTGTACTAGGTAGTCCTTTGGTCTGATCCAGCAGGGCTCTTCTTATGTTCTTATGACTATCCATTTGTTAACTGCCTCTTCCTGTGCCCTCCAACGGTGTTCAGTCTACTGTGTTTGCCCCTTGGGAGTTTAAAATAACCTTTACATAAATGAATAATGAGGACACTTTAAGCAGATGAGCAGCAACTATAATCATGTATTTTAAGATACAGATTTCTTTTTGTAATTTACTGCTCATTTACAATTTCTTGACTCTTTGACATGCTGCTGATAGTTTTACATCTGTGTTTGCGTTGCTGTTATAGTTTTGGTTGTGATTTTGATAAATCAATGCTATTTTGGCTGGGGAACACGTGCTATGTTTCTGAAATGAACTGTACTATTTATTGAAGTGTCAGTTAGAATACTGGTGCTTGAGATGTTCTTTTGTATGAGTTGCGATCAAGTGATTTCCGGAATTGCTGATGTTGTTTTCACAACATTGTGGGTCATTGTTGTGTATTGCAAGCCTTTTAGAACACAATTTTCTGTGGAAAAGTGGCATCCAAATTGAACATCGAATCCCCATACATTTATCAGATCCCTTTGTAAAGTCACTTATTGGGCTTTAAGCACAGTTTATAACCACTTTGTAAGAAAAAGGCAAGGATAAGATGGATAGAACAACAACAACAACAACAACAAAGACGGATAAAACACCCCGTTCTGCTCAGTTCAGAAACTTTTCCATTTAAAAGGGCTGAGTGAGCAGTTCAGACATACATGTAAAAGAACACTTGCTTAAACACAGTGCAGAACACATGGATAAGAACATAAGAACAGCCGCACTGGATCAGGCCACAGGCCCATCTAGTCCAACTTCCTGTATCTCACAGTGGCCCACCAAATGCCCCAGGGAGCACACAAGACAATAAGAGACCTCCATCCTGGTGCCCTCCCTTGCACCTGGGCTCATTAATGCATCTTGCATCTGCAGACTCATTAATTGCTTCAGATTTATGGAGATAGGACTATAAGCGCTGCAGATCAAACTTTCAGTCTTAGAGATGCATTGGAATTGAGGGCATATGAAAGTCAGGGCATCTCTTATGCTTTGTGTTTGTGGTTGCCAAACTTTCTAGCAATGGAGAACCCTTTCCACGTTAAGAACATAAGACCTGCTCCGCTGGATCAGGCCATAAGCCCATCTAGTCCAACTTCTTGGATCTCACAGCGGCCCACCAAATGCTTCAGGGAGTACACAAGACAACAAGAGACCTGCATCCTGGTGCCCTCCCTTGCATTGGCGTTCTGACATAGCCCATTTCTAAGATCAGGAGGTTGCACATACACATCATGGCTTGTAACCTGTGATGGACTTTTCCTCCAGAAATTTTTTCAATCCACTTTTAAAGGTATCTAGGCCAGATGCCATCACCACATCCTGTGGCAAGGAGTTCCAGAGACCAACCACATGCTGAGTAAAGAAATACTTTTTTTTTCTGTCCTAACTCCCCCATCGGGAGACATGTCATATCCTACTTATTAAAAGCTGTAATGGAAGCCCACGCAGCTGGAAAAGGTTACCCCCACCATGAGAGAGCAGTGTGCAGTGGTGAGAGGGCAGGTGCAACAAATCTGTGGCCAGTGGTTACTGAGCTTGGGCTTGCACAAGCTGAACTGTGCAGGTGGCAGTGACAACGTTTGAGCTTCCCTGCTAGTCTCTACCAACTTCTCCTGCTTGGTGATGATGTCATCGCCAAGCCCTCTGGGTGGCAGAAGCTGTGCAGATAAGGTGCACCCTAAGGTTCTGTGTAGCAAAGGAAATCTTAGAGCGAGCATTGTCCCCAACCAGAGCTGCCCTCACCAACTCCATGACTACATTCAGTGGGAGCCTATAGCTACTACACCCTTGGTAAGATGCAAAACAATAGCAGTACTTGTTTAGGGACAGGGATGACCAATCAAAGGCCATGCCATTCAGTCACAAAATTCACTCTACAAAATATCCCCTAGTTTTCTAAGAGAAGGATAAGTTTAAGAGACTGGGTGACAGGACCCCATGTGCCTTTGATCTTCATTCTTCATGTTGCTGTCTTGCTGTTTAGTTTATTTCCACTGGTGCTACATGAAGCACCCGCATTCTAGCTGCCACCCAAGAATCACTGGGCCAACTTACTCAGGACTGGGAACCAGTCACTTCCTTCTCTTTCTAGCCCTCTTCCTTTCTCCCCCACTTCCCTTCCTCGAACTCAACTAAAAGCCACTCTGCTGACATGGGCTGGACAGCAGTCCTTTGGGGACCACCTTGCAATGCATCTCTTCTCCCCGAAATGCATCTTCTGCTCTCCTTGAAACCTGCTACAGTGACAGTGACAGACTCACCTCTGGGTTTCCTTTTAAGCCCTTTCTGCCATTTGCACCTTGCTAGAAGGTCACTTGGTCTGGCAAGCAAGCCCTGCAATTCCTGCCGTACTTCTCGCATGAGCCAGCAGAAAGGGACTGGTGGATTTGGTCCTTGGCGCAGCCTCTCCAATGACTACCATGGCTGCTTCTTTTTCAGTGTCCCATGTGCAGCCAACATGCTATTTTCCCGATGTGTGTGTGTGTGTGTGTGTGAGAGAGAGAGAGAGAGAGAGAGAAAGAGAGAGAAAGAGAGAGAGAGTTTAGTTTGCTTTTAATAGTGCATTGCTTTTGATTCCTCTTCCCCATATTTATTTATTTATTTATTTATTTATTTATTTATTTATTCACATTTTTATATCGCCCTTTCTCCAAAGAGCTCAGGGCGGTGTACGCACCTGCTCCTCTCCATTTGTCCTCACAACAACCCTGTGAGGTAGGTGAGGCTGAGAGAAAGTTACTGGCCCAAGGTCACCCAGGAAGCTTCATGGCTGAGGGGGATTTGAACCTGGATCTTCCAGGTCTAAGATCAGCTCCCAAACCACTATGCCAGGGGTGCCCAAACCCCAGCCCTGGGGCCACTTGCGGCCCTCAAAGACTCCTAATGCGGCCTTCAGGGAGCCCCCAGTCTCCAATGAGCCTCTGGCCCTCCAAAGACTTGCTGGAGCCCACACTGGCCCAATGCAACTGCTCTCAGCGTGAGGGCGATTGTTTGACCTCTCAAGTAAGCTGTGGGATGGGGGCTCGCTCAACTGCTTGCTGTTTCATGTCTGTCATGCAGCCAAGTGGCAGCAAAGGAAAGGCCAGCCTTGCTTTGGGCAAGGCCTTTTATAGGCCTTGAATTATTTCAAGAACTTCAATCATTCATATAAGTTCATCTTTAATTTATTCATTTATGTAAACTTATGTAAATTTATTCAAATTTCAAATGTAAATTAATTCCTTTTTTTTTCCCCAGCCCCAGACACAGTGTCAGAGATGATGTGGCCCTCCTGTGAAAAACTTTGGACACCCCTGCACTACACCATCCTGGCTCTTAAGCCACTCTGCTGGCACAGGCTGGCAAGATTTGTGTTTGCAGTTTCACCCTTGACTCCCTCATCATCCTTCTCCACCAAATTACCAAGCCGTGCATTTGGCCCCTGCATATGATCCCAGCACACATATTAGATTTGGCCTTTGTGCGTGTTATATGTGTTCTGAAAAGCACGTGTGCAGCCCAACCTTATACGTATATATGTTCCTCCCTTGCCATAACGTCAGTGCCTGTCACAAAAGGCAGTCTGACAACCTGTAACGCCTGCACCTGTCATTGTCTATTCACCAGACAGCCAGAGAAGATAAGATGATGGGGGAGGCAAGAGGGGTGGCAGGAGGGTGAAACAGGGCGGGGAGGGGCAAAACAGGGCAGGGGAGGGCAGGGAGGGGTGGGGGGTGGGCAGACCCAGTCCCAAAGGAGGCAGGATCAGCAGTGACAGCACCACCACTATCCTAACCCCCTTGTCGACCCTGATCCTATGGTGCAGGGCAGCTTGGATTTGCAACAGCAAGCCATCGCAGGTCTGAGTAGACCTGACCAAGCCACAGAGATTTACTGCAACTTCCCCCAACCTTAGGATGCTGCACTCACCATTTTGGCACCCCGCTGACAGGGTGGAAAAATAGGACTGGGCCCTTTATCACACCCTATGTGGAAAGAGCTGCTATCCCTGAAAAAGAAGTCAGGAAATCTAGTTTGGCATTTCCGAACATCCTAGCCTGGGAGACGAGGAGTGTTATCACACTCCCAAGCCCCGAAGTGAGAGTAATCTGGGCATTTCTTCTGTTAGGTTGGGGGTCAGGGACTAGAGATGCCACCTCTAACTACAACTGATCGTTCAAGGCTACACAACTTCCATCTCTCCCAGCCCCGATAACACATTTTCTTTTGCCAGCCCCGATGCTTCCTGCTCTCCAAGATAAATCGTAAGGACACTGACAAGTATTTTTAACACATTTCCCCTGATGTTGCATAAATCCAAGAACATTTCTATGCTAATCGAATCAAAAGAGACATGATTAGTGACTGGAGCGCACCAACGTGTCTGTTGTCTCATCATCGCGCTGAGATAACACAGTGCCACGGCTGAATTTAAGAACTGAACATTATATACGCTGGAAAAGGTTATAGAACGTGACAGTCTCCGATAATAGTCAACTCGGCGAAATCATCCTTTCCTCGTCCATATTTATTATGCATTACAAATTGTAAATATTTTAAAGGAGGGGTGGAGAGAAGCAACAAAAGATACAGTAGGGGGAAGATTCTTAATGAAATTATTCATGATATACACAGAAACACACAAATCAGATTCACTCATCAAAAAAATGAAGGTTAATGCATGCGGAGGACTGCAAGAGATGAGCCTGGCATTGTATGCCGTAATCTGGTGCGTCCTTTCTTGGGCCAATCCTAGGATGTAATTGATATGACCTTTTTGGCATTTAAGAGCGATAACCCAGGCTAAATAGCAGTCAGTTCGGGTAAAGATTTGAGGGACAGAAATCCATCCCACTTATTTTGGCCATTTTGCGTTGGCGTTCTCAAGCTAATGCTATTCCAAGATGAAAGTGCATTCTTCCTTAACTCAGGGCAGTGTTCCATGTGGCCAGGCAGCTTGAATCAGAGCCCCACACAGCTTCACAGCTTTACACTCTCACATAACACCAGAACCAGGGGACATCCACTAAAATTGAGTGTTGGGCGGGTTAGGACAGACAAAAGAAAAAATTTCTTAACTCAGCGTGTGGTCGGTCTGTGGAACTCCTTGCCACAGGATGTGGTGATGGCGTCTGGCCTGGACGCCTTTAAAAGGGGATTGGACAAGTTTCTGGAGAAAAAGTCCATTAAGGGTTACAAGCCATGATGTGTATGTGCAACCTCCTGATTTTAGAAATGGGCTATGTCAGATGCAAGGGTGGGCACCAGGATGCAGGTCTCGTGTTATCTGGTGTGCTCCCTGGGGCGTTTGGTGGGCCGCTGTGAGATACAGGAAGCTGGACTAGATGGGCCTATGGCCTGATCCAGTGGGGCTGTTCTTATGTTCTTACGCACAGTGATCTGGAGTTTGGCAATGATGATGAGTGCTCCAGAGCGACCCCTGGGCAGGTCCACGCAGGCTCCGAGCACTTAGTGTAAAACTTACAGGAAACATTGATGGCCAAGTCACACATACGTGGACTTCTAAGAAAACCTCTCTAGAGCACCTAGGAGTCAGCTGCAGATTCACAGTGTGGTGGGTTCATATGGAGCCCCCATTTAGACTTCCACTTGAAAAGTAAACCTCTTAAATCCCCTTTCCTTTCCAACCTTCTCTACTCCTGTCTCCTGAAAAACTACCAAACTGCTGAAGCCACTGTGGGTTTCAGTGCTGGTCAGCAAATCTTCTTGGACTGCTTCCTCTCTGAGTGTCCTTACCTCTTCTCTCCTTGGGAAGAAAAGCAGTTCAGCACCCTTGCCCACCTCCCTTCTAGACCACTGTGTTCCTTTGCAAGTTAAGGGCTTGCTTCATAGCCCTCTTTCTTCCTTTGAGACCTCTCTATGTCCAGGGGAATTTGTAGGGTCAACCTCTTAGCACCATGACCCCTGCATTGCAATGCTCCCAAGCTTCACAGAGCAGGAAAGGTCACCTTGGTCTGTGGACATTCATTAAGGACCCACCAAATCCTCACTATCTTTCCCTGGTTTTCCATATGGGTTATAATTGAGTCACAGAAGGGTTCAATTATTGTGATAGACTCTGCCGTGGAAATAACTGCTCTATTGCTCCATCACCCTTTGGTGTAGACTTTACTTTGGAAAAGCAACAGCCGCTTTCTTTTACTCCCCTTGACTGTTCCCCCCTCCCTGACTCCAAATTGTAGATTACCTACTGACAATCAAAACTTGTCCACACCTACCCCTATAATAGGGACCAAGGAAGCTCTAAATCAGGATGTCAAACTCATTTCAAACAGTGGGCCAAACCACGTTCATGATGCCTGCTGAGGACCAGAAGTGATGTCATTAAGCAGGAAGTGACATCATTAAGCAGGTGAAGACAAGAAATGAGCACTTTTTCACTTAGGAACTCATTAACTGTAAATGACAGGATATGCAAATCTTGATTATACAGGTATTTTCAAGATTGGGGAGAGCCCAAATATCTTGCGGGCTGCCCTTTCAGTGGGGAAACCTCAGCACAGCTCAGCAGCTGAGAACAGCAGACGATGGTGCTGGGAGAGCCTGAGATCAGGATAAAACGCTTCTATGGGCCATATCCATCCTTTGGGCTTTATGTTTGACACCTAACATAAATGGTACTATCTAACCCAGGGATGTCAAACATAAGGCCCGGGGGCCAGATGCGGCCTGCAGAAGCTTTTTATCCGGCCCTTAGGCTCTCAGCTGCTGAGCAGTGCTGAGGTGTTACTGCTATAGGGACAGCCATGAAAATGGGGCTATCCCATAACTTGAAATATGATCAAGATTTGTGCAGTTTCTCTTCTGTTATTTGCAGCTAATGAGTTCCTAAGTGAAAAAGTGCTTATTTTTGTTTATGACCTGATTAATGACATCATTTCCTACCTAATGACATCACTTCTGGCCCTCAGCAGGCACCATGAATGCTGTTCGGCCCTTGGTATGAAATGAGTGACGCCCCTGATCTAACCCAATGACTTCATTTCATTGCTTGAAGGGGACTCTGCCATCATCCTCCACTCCAAAGCCCCCTGGGGTTATTTTAGGCCGTCTTTAGCCAACCACCATGGTCAATCAGATGGAGGGCAAACAAATCCTACTCAGCTCCGGAAGGCAGCATGCTACTCCCAGACTGGGGAGAGCCCAAATATCACACGGGCTGCCCATTCAGTGGGGAAACCTCAGCAAATCCCAGGTGAGTGAAAGGGCTGCTCTTTATCCAAGCACTGGAGCATTATAAGAACATAAGAACAGTCCCACTGGATCAGGCCATAGGCCCATCTAGTCCAGCTTCCTGTATCTCACAGCGGCCCACCAAATGCCCCAGGGAGCACACCAGGGAGTTACACCAGGGAGTAACAAGAGACCTGCAAGGCATTCTGGGAATTGTAGTTAAGAACATAAGAACAGCCCCACTGGATCAGGCCCTAGGCCCATCTATCCAGCTTCCTGTATCTCACAGCGGCCCACCAAATGCCCCAGGGAGCACACCAGATAACAAGAGACCTGCAAGGCTTCCTGGGAATTGTAGTTAAGAACATAAGAACAGCCCCACTGGATCAGGCCATAGGCCCATCTAGTCCAGCTTCCTGTATCTCACAGCGGCCCACCAAATGCCCCAGCGAGCACACCAGATAACAAGAGACCTGCAAGGCTTCCTGGGAATTGTAGTTAAGAACATAAGAACAGCCCCACTGGATCAGGCCCTAGGCCCATCTATCCAGCTTCCTGTATCTCACAGCGGCCCACCAAATGCCCCAGGGAGCACACAAGATAACAAGAGACCTCATCCTGGTGCCCTCTCTTGCATCTGACATACCCCATTTCTAAAATCAGGAGATTGCGCATACACATCATGGCTTGTACCCCATAATGGATTTTTCCTCCAGAAACTTGTCCAATCCTCTTTTAAAGGCATCCAGGCCAGATGCCATCACCACATCCTGTGGCAAAGAGTTCCACAGACTAACCACACGCTGAGTAAAGAAATATTTTCTTTTGTCCTAACTCTCCCAACATTCAATATTCCACACTCAATATCAACACTGAGCATTGATAAGGAGACACAGACTTGATGGCTGTCTATGCACCACTCCCCCCGACACCCCCAACAATGACCTTTCAGTATCTGTCGCCTTCCCTCTCATAAGGGTATGGGGCATTATTGCATTGGGGATGAACAGTTTTCCCACAGCTTGGGTGAGGGGGGGGTAGTCGAATATTTGCTCCCATGTACTACTTTCAATTAAAAAAAAAAATCTTTGGTGCACCCCTACCAAAACTGATCAGACGTTCCAAATGCTTTCTTGGGGCTTCTGTGAGCCCTTGCAAAGCTGTAAGGATGTCACCTGTAAATAATGACTTAATCACCATTTTCCGAAAGTATCTAATGGGCGTGGGACATGAAAGAGTCACATTTATCATACTTCTTACCCTTGGTGTCATCACATCTTGAACCTCTGGATCCTGGTGAGTAATTACTCCGTCCTTGCTTATTTTATTTTTTTCTGTTTCTCCCCCCCCACCCCCGCCTTTGGAGGAAAGGGACGTCAACTCTCCAAAGAACCGGCACACTGGCAGAATGTCATTAAAATTAAAAAATACTGATGGAGGGAAGGAGTCGAAATAAACAATGAACAATTTACAGACTAAAAACAGTGACATAAGGTGGAGAATAATGGAATATGAGAGTGGGGGTAAAACACGAGACAATGATGACTGGTTGACAGATTGTTGTCATTCAACTCTCCGGGGCTTTGTCGCAACCTTCCAATAGCAACGCAGGATTGAACATCTGGTAGTCAACCAGTGCGGAACCTCAATGCTGCTTCCCAGAGACGACAGAACCGGAGAGTCCTGAGGCGTATAACCCCCTGCCTTCTCATCTGCACCATCTCCACTGAAGGAAGTTTTCTTTTATGTCTTTTCTTCGAAGGAATTTGTTTGTTTGCTGGGAAGCACACAGCCTGTTGTGTGGCAAAGCACAGAACTACCCACAATTCCTTGGGCTCTTTTTTCTTGGGACAACGGGTCTGTAGGTCTGAGTCCAAATGCCACTGTCCTACCTATAGAAAAGGTGTGTCTTCTTGACCAGTCCTTTGAGGAGCCCACAAGACCAGGTGTGAAGGGCTCTTACAGGCCGCAACTTTGGGGTAGGGGCCATAGCTCTGTGGTAGAGCACACACATTTCATACAGCAGGTTCTAGCTTAAAGGCTCCATCTCACCGGATAAAAGGATCATGTAGCCGATGATGGGAATGTTGTCCAGCTGATACCCCAGAAAGCCATTGTTAGCAAAAGTAGATAATAATGGGTTATAGCAGCCATTCTTAACCAGACCCATATGCAATGGATGATGGCCGGATCCCAAAGGATCTCCTCTATGGAGAACTTGTGCAAGGAAAGCGCCCTACAGGTAGACCACAGCTGCGATACAAGGACATCTGCAAGAGGGATCTGAAGGACTTAGGAGTGGACCTCAACAAGTGGGAAACCCTGGCCTCTGAGCGGCCCGCTTGGAGGCAGGCTGTGCAGCATGGCCTTTCCCAGTTTGAAGAGACGCTTTGCCAACAGTCTGAGGCAAAGAGGCAAAGAAGGAAGGCCCATAGCCAGGGAGACAGACCAGGGACAGACTGCACTTGCTCCCAGTGTGGAAGGGATTGTCACTCCCAGATTGGCCTTTTCAGCTACACTAGACGCTGTGCCAGAACCACCATTCAGAGCGCGATACCATGGTCTTTCGAGACTGAAGGTTGCCAACATGATGCACTGCTAGGGAGCCCTGGCACATTTGAGGGGGCCACAGACTTGGTGTTCAATAATACATGATTTTATGTTTATTGTGTTGTATCCTTGTGTGAGCGGGGGGGGGGGGGTGGTGCCATGGGGCCATAGGCACTAATGTTGCTTAAACTATGGGGCCCCTAATCCCTCAGGTCCCCAGAAACAACTGTAGTATATGTTGCTTAAAAATTTTTGGTCTCCTGGGTAAGAAGCGGTTTGAAAAACAATAATATTACTAATATGGTGTCATAGTTGCACAACTCAAATTGACTAATTTTTAATGGCATATATTCCAACAATCCTAAGGTTTGAGAGTCAGAAGCACAGATGATGTAAAGGTGGGGTGTCGCAGTAAGTTGGCTGTTCTGGAACAAGAATGTAAGAAGAGCCCCACTGAATCAGATCAAAGGCCCATCTAGTCCAGCTTCCTCTGTCTCACAGTAGCCCACCAGATACCTCAAGGAGCACACAAGACAACAGGATACCTGCTTACTGGTGCCCACCCTCGCACCTGGTATTATGAGGTAACCTGCTTCTAAAATCAGGAGGTTGCACATACCCATCACAGATTGTAAGCTGTGATGGACCTTTCCTCCAGAAATTTGTGCAATCCCCTTTTAAAGGCATCTAGGCCAGATGCCATCACCACGTCCTGTGGCAGGGACTTCCACAAACTAATTATATGCTGGGTAAAGAAATATTTTCAGATATCAGAAATTTTTATGGACATCACAGAAATATTTTCGTTTATCTGTTCTAACTCTCCCAACCCAGACCTCATTGCTGGTTGCAAAGGTGCCCCATAACAGTTCAGATTTCAAGGTTCCCAAAATATAGGTCCACCACTGGCTACAGGGCCAATGATCTGACCCAGCAAATGTGGTAGTGACTGCACCCTTCCACTACTTAATGCCATTCCCCCCCCCACATCTGCACAGCAACACAATGAGGGCAAGACGCATCGCCCTCATTTGCTTTACTGACCTACACTTTCCTTCATGTGGATGCCACAAAGGCAATCAGGTTGGCTACGCATCAGCACAGTAGCAATTCAGTGTAACACAGGCCTACACACATTTTGCTGTCGTAAAAGTTTGACCTATTCTTGGATATTATTTGGGGGGGGGGGGTATTGCATAGCCACCTTATATGGGGATTCAAGCAGCTTCCTCATGAAGGAGTCATGCCATCAGCTTCCTCACAAGGAAGCTTCTTGAATCAGCATAAAAGATGGCTATGGCGTACCCCCCCAAACTAGAGCCAATTGAACCAAACCAATGCCATTTTTGGATCCAGCGCCCCCAAAATATTGTAAATTTGTTCAAGCATCCTTGGTAACTTTAAAATAAAGTGTTATATTTGTCGGCCTGTGTAATGTCTTCTGCCCGCTCTGTTCTTTAATGTGGCTCCACAAATTTCAGGGCTGAGTTACTGTTACTGAAAAGCAGCTTGGTAACGGTTCCTGAAAAGCAGCTCTGCCTTGTTCTTAGCCAAACATGAAGTAGTAGGTGAAAAATTGGTTCCGGGGCCAATGTCTTGGGATCCTGTGTTTTGGGAAGCTCTGTATGTGCAGGTACACATCATATGGCTTTAAGAATATCACACAAGCTAATTGGAAGTCGCCTTGATGCATCAAGCTCAGGGGGATTGTTTAATTGCCTTACATTGTATCTTATTTACTTAAATTATACCTCTGTTTGACCCAAAGCACCAGGGAAGGATTACAGGAGAACAGAAATAAATACTATCTGACAGGACAGAGAAGTCTGATAAATCCTGTAACTATCGTACAATTTATCCACCTTAAAATAGCCAGCAAGGAAACATTGTACACCACCATTCTACAGCCAGTATGCACCACTAGATCAGTATGTACGGTGCCCCCTCCCCACCTGCCTACCCCCTTGGAAATACAAAAAAAGGTTGGGTAATGAATGGAGCTTTGTATCTGAAGTTTGCATGAGCAACCAACTTCTTTGTATATGCTTGGACCACAGCTGAATTAGCCAACTGAACAGAAAAGGACCAGCCTCATCTATGACAGCGACTTGATGTGCACAGATCAGCAGGTCAGGCTTTTCACAACAGGGAGATCAACACTGTCACCGGCTAAGGTCTGCACATCATGCTGCTATAGGAGCAGCTAGAGTGGACAAATGAAAGCCAACAGCATTGAAGGGCACACACAGAATCATTCCCCATCGTTCATTAGCATTCTTCTTCCACCAGATGACCTCCATATTTGCAACACACCTGAACATTTGTAGCACACTGAGGACTTCCTATACTTCCCTTTGGCCACCTTCTTTCTGTATCTCCATTGTGCTGTGCCCTTCATGTTCCTGAGCTTACTAGAGAGGAGCAGTAGAGAGGCTACTGAATTCTGCAAAGTAAAGCATCGTGCTCAGTGGCGTAGCTAGAGGGGGTGCGAAACAATAAGTTTTTCAGGGAGCCTCACCGCAGCGTGCAAGCAGCCCCTCCTCCCCTCAAAGCCATTCTGGGCAGTAGGAGGAAAATGGAGGTGAATGACTCTAGCTATGCCACTGAGCATGCTCAGTATAACAGCTGCACAATGATTTATGGGCTGCCTTGCAACCTGGTGGATTCTTATGGGTTCTTCTCCATGCGTGGCAGGACATCCTGTTCCATTTCTTTCATCTGCAATTAGAGGAGAAGTTTCCAGTAGGACAGTGCAGCCTTATCATAATTAAAGTATTATTGCTGCAACATCACCAATGGATCAGTGGTTTTCAAATGGTCTTCTGGAGAATTTGAAGTTCTTTGGAAATGCAATACGAAATGATCAGCAACAAGATTAGCAAAGGTGGGCAAGCTTAATTAACACACACACAGACACACACACATGCACAATCCTAGACATGTCTACTCAGAATGCAGGTACTGGACCTACTTGATGCAGGTACTGGACTATCGGCTTGCTCTGAATGGGGTTGCACTCCCTCTGAAGGAGCAGGTCCGCAGCTTGGGGGTCCACCTGGATTCACAGCTGCTCCTGGATTCCCAGTAGCGGTTGTGGCTAGGGGGGCCTTCGCTCAGCTTTGGCTGGTGCGCCAGCTGCGGCCGTACTTGGATCGGGCAGACCTGGTCACGGTGATCCATGCCACGGTGACATCGAGGTTAGATTATTGTAACGCTTATTATTATTGTGAGGCTGCCCCTGAAGACGGTTCAGAAACTGCAATTAGTGCAGAATGAGGCGGCCCGTGTGGTCACTGGAGCTAGGCGGTTTGACTCTGCCAGCCCGCTTCTCCGGGGACTGCATTGGCTGCCCATTCGTTTCCGGGCCCAATTCAAGGTGCTGGTCTTGACCTTTAAAGCCCTATACTGCTCTGGGCCAGGCTATCTCAGAGATTGCCTACTTCCGTACAATCCGGCTCGTCCACTTAGGTCATCAGAGAAGGCCTTTTTACAAGTGCCGCCGCCTAAGGAGGTACGTGTGGTGGCAGCAAGAAATAGGGCCTTCTCAGTAGTGGCACCAACACTATGGAACTCCCTTCCCCTTGATTTGAGAATGGCTCCCTCTCTTGAGACTTTTCAGCGAGGCCTGAAGACCTTTTTGTTTAAACAAGCCTTCTGAGTTCATGGCCTTTTTGAACATCTTTTCTATATCTTTTAGTATTTTTACAGGCCTGATTCCTCTATGATTTGCTGTGTTTTGCTGTTTCTGTCTGACTTTTTATCTGACTACTGTTTTTATGGGTATTTGTTAATGTGTTTTAATATGTTTTTAATCTGTTTTTAATATGTTGTAAGCCGCCCTGGGTTGCGGGATATAAATAAAGTTTATTATTATTATTATTATTATTATTATTATTATTATTATTATTATTATTATTATTATTATTATTATTATTAAGTTGGTGGGCCACTGTGAGATACAGGAAGCTGGACTAGATGGGCCTATGGCCTGATCCAGCATGGCTGTTCTTATGTTCTTAAGTAAGCCCTATTGTGTCCAATTAGGCTTACACCCAGAAAAATGTGTATAGGACTGCAGCCTTAGCAGATACACTTAGATGTTAGATTAGCTCGAGGGGGTGTTCTTTATTCATGCAGAGCAATGGTGAAGTCCAAGAGGCTTCTTCAGCATCCTGAGAACATGCCCAAAAACACTTCCCAGGATCCTCTGTGACATACATGGGATTCCCATACAGAGGTTTCTGGGCAGATTAGTCAATGGACAGACAAAAGAAAATATTTCTGTACTCAGTGCGTAGTTGGTCTGTGGAACTCCTTGCCACAGAATGTGGTGATGGCATCTGGCCTGGATGCCTTTAAAAGGGGATTGGACAAATTTTTGGAGGAAAAATCCATAATGGGTTACAAGCCATGATGTGCATGTGCAACCTCCTGATCTTAGAAATGGGTTATGTCAGAATGTCAGGTGCAAGGGAGGGCACCAGGATGCAGGTCTCTTGTTATCAGGTGTGCTCCCTGGGGCATTTGCTGGGCTACTGTGAGATCCAGGAAGCTGGACTAGATGGGCCTATGGCCTGATCCAGCGGGGCTCTTCTTATGTTCTTAACATGTGTCGTACCCTGCCCAGAAGGGCAGTGCCAGTTGGTAGAGAGGGGTGGGTCTGTTCAGTGCCACTGAGACCAAATAAGCAAGACACTGAGAGGTGGAAGGCTATGAAGGCTGTTTATTGTTTCAGCAAGACATGTCTGTGGCCTCTGGGAGACTTAGCTAAAATTCAGAAGGCCCTCTTCAGAGCAGTGGGACACTTTTTATACATCACAGCTCTTTGTCTTCAAATCTAGACTTCTCATTCGCTGAAGATTTGACATCATAGATGGGGCTAATTCTTAATAGGCTGTAGATAACCTTAGAGACACCTCATATGTGAGCTTCAAGTTACAAGTCTCCAAAAAAGGTGAAATTAAAACTATTGAATTATTGAATATTGAAACAAAATTAAACATATTGAATTACAAAGTTTCCAGTATTGACTCAGTGTTGACCCAGTGCTGAAACTTCATTTATCATTCCAATTAGAAATTAATTGACAAGTCCTCTCACTAGTCTCATTAAAAGAGAACACAAAAACACTTAAACACCGGTGTGAAGACCTCATCTTTGGCAGAACTACAGACTCACTTCTTGGCATACATCCCCTTCAGACTCATCCTAATTAGGATGGCCTTGCTTGAGCCACCTATCTTATCTCTTCTGCATTTCTTCTCCTGGGTTTAGTAAAATACTGTGGGGCCCTCTGCAAACCTCTGCGAAGCAAAGACCTTTAAACTTCCTTAAACAGTTTCACTAAAATCAAGCAAGTTGACTTCTATGTCTTAATTCTATATAACTATTGTGACCAGTTACCTTGAGTATGTACTTTAGTTTGGTATCAAGGGTCACTTGGTTCCATATGTCTTTTGCCTTAAAAGCATAAAGTATGAAAGCTTTTTAACTTTTGTCTTTATCCCTTGCTTTGCTAAGGAGTGACCTCATTCCTCTTCAGAAGTTGCCTAGCACCTGCTAAGGTATAATCCTTCTGAACTAAGGCTTCAGCCAGCTTCTTTGCTCTCTTAAACTTTTCAAGTAACTTTTAGTCCCCTATGGCCTGCCTCTATTTCAGTTGCAATTCAAACAAAGAGTCTCCAAAAGCAGAAGTTTCCTGATACTTTCCACTCTGTCCCTTTCATCTTCTCATCTTCTCATTACTTTCAAAGAGGGAGTAGCCTTGTCTCACTTTGACTTGTTCAAGGATGCTTGCTTATCTAATTAAAATGTGTGCTGTCTTCTAAAGTTCATCTCTTGCAGGTTTCTGTAGTTAGCTAGCTAGATGCTTTGTTAGTTTGCCAAGAAACATTGCCAACTGATAGCAGAGCAGTAAATGAGCAGAGCAGATAATTCTTAAAGCTTTCCCCTAAGTTCATGCTTTTTCTGTCTTCTTCTTCCTTCTCCTCCCCCCCTTTTTTTGGTTCTTTGTTGCACTGTATTGTTGGTTGCTACAGGTTTGGCTTGGGGGGGGGGATCTGAGACAGGTAAGCAGGCATCACATGGAAAGGGTTCTCACTTGCTAGAAAGTTTGGCAACCACAAACACAAGGCATAAGAGATGTCCTGACTTTCATATGCCCTCAATTCCAATGCATCTCTAAGACAGAAAGTGTGATCTGCAGCGCCTATAGTCCTATCTCCATAAATTTGAAGCGATTAATGAGTCTGCGGGTTTAACATTTCCACAGCTGGCATTCTCCGTGTTGGAGATTGGCTCCAGTATCTGACTGATTGAGGCCTGCACCGTTTATCTCGCTTCTCGTTCCATTCTGGTGCCGTCAACCCTTTTGATAATGTCACATCTTCCGTGCGTTTCAAATCTGACCTCTGATGGCAAACAAGTCTCTCCTCCCCTTTCTGTGGCAGCAACTCGCAATCACTTCCTTCCCAGCTTCCATATCTAATTTGTGGATGGCATTACCACAAAGATAATGGTTTCCCTTTTAGTCGCTGTCTGCCTAATACCGAACAGTTTGGGAGAAAAAAAACAGATTTTTTTTTTAAAAGTAATGATCCTGTTCGTGTGTATGTGACTGTAATAACCCACTTAGGTTGATCTCTTTGGGGGACACTGCTGTGATCCAGGCCTTGGGCAGTCTTTGATCCCTTTGGCTGTCTTCCACAACAGATGAATCGGTCTTATTACAGAAGTCCTGTTTCAATGATTGCATGTTACATTTTCTATCTGTTTTTAGCACCAGTTTGTAGTTGGTTTCCTTTTTTTAAAAGAGCTTGTCATCAATATTCCATCCTGATTTTATTGTATTTTTTAAATGCAAGCCTCCGTTATCTCCAGAAACACTTCCTGATCTGGCTTCTCAGAAGGTCCACATTAATTTGCTATGATCGTTTCATTTTTATGCTATCTTTCACCTCCTATTAGTTTCTGCTGAGGCAGGCAAGCTTCATGTGCTCTTTCTCTCTGCAAGCAAAAGATGCCTTTATTCCTCCCTCGCTGGGATATTTGTGCTTGTCTGTCTCTCTCACTCTTCAATCGCATTTGCTGGTGTTTTAATATTTCATTCCATTGCTCTTAATTTCGTTAATCATCTTTTGCCAAACCCTTTATGTACATGACAGCTGGTGCGGCATAGGGAATAGAAGCAGGAGCTAGGAGGGTTCTGATTTCAATCTTGCAGAAGTCACAAACTTGCTAAGTGACCTGAGACAATTGTTTGTCTCTGGGCCTCGACCCTACAGCCTGCAGTATGGGGATAATACAGCTGAGGTTCTATGGATGTCACTGTACAAATTAATAAAATAATAATAATAAAACTTTATTTTTATCCCGCCCTTCTCCCTAACGGGACCCAGGGCGGCTAACAACATATTAAAGAAACAAATTTTAAAAACATTAATACATAGCAGATAAAAACATTTAGAAACACATTACAGAGGCCATAAAAACAGTAGTCAGATTAAAGACAGAATAAAAGAACAAGTCACCGAGGAATCAAGCCTGTAAAAAACTAAAAGATGTATAAAAATGTTAATTATTAGTACTATTCACTCTACAGCAGTGCTCTTCAACCTTTTTCCTGGCACAAACCCAATAAATAAATAAATAAATAAATAAATAAACAAATAAATAAATAAATGGGGGTCACTGCTGAGTTCACCCTCCTCCTGGGACCCAATCCATCCACCCTAGCCCCACCTGCCCCATTTTGCCCTACCTCTTGTATGTTCACAACAACTCTTATGAGTTTACAGCCTGACCCGGGGTGTCTGTAGGAGCCATGGGACAAGACAGTGAGAGGAGGCCATGCAGGATTATATAAAGAATTCAGCTTTGATAAGGCAGGACCATTATTGGATTTCACTCACTTCCATCCCCTAGACTTTAATTGTTTTGCTCTTTCAGCATTTTCAATTGAGTTTCTCATGTATTCCCCTGTGATATATCGTTATTTACATTTTTTGCTAGCCAAAATTAATTATTTCATTTTGGTTGGTCTGTAGAACTCTTTGCCACAGGATGTGGTGATGGCATCTGGCCTGGGCGCCTTCAAAAGGGGATTGGACAAGTTTCTGGAGGAAAAATCCATTACGGGGTACAAGCCATGATGTGTATGCGCAACCTCCTGATTTTAGAAATGGGTTATGTCAGAATGCCAGATGCAAGGGAGGGCACCAGAATGAGGTCTCTTGTTGTCTGGTGTGCTCCCTGGGGCATTTGGTGAGCCGCTGTGAGATACAGGAAGCTGGACTAGATGGGCCTATGGCCTGATCCAGTGGGGCTGTTCTTATGTTCTTATGTTCTTATTTCCCTCGTATCAGTGGATCCCCATATCTGTGGATTCATGTATCCGCAGATCAGGTGCGTAGCCCCCCTCCCTGCCTGTGTACGCTCTGCTCACTATGCCTCTGGGTCCAGCAGAAAACGTACACATCTGTCTGTGGCTTCTGGTGGCTCGGACTGAGCCTTACTGTAAAATTAGCGACTTCCAGGTTTTTTTTGTAAAAATGAAAGTGATCTTTTTAATACCTTGTAAAGCACTAGGAGGCCCAAGGAAGCCCTCAGTGAGGCCTCAGGGGGAGTCTCTCACTTTCTCTACCTTTTCAAAGAGCATCCCTGGTCTCCATGAATTTGCAATATCTGCGAGGGGGGGGGGGGTCTGCAATGGAACCCCCGGGTATGCCTGTATAAATTAAATTTATTATAGACTTCATATCTCTATAGTAGAACGGAAAGCAATCAAAATGTGCACTAAAAACGTACTTGTGAGTTTATGGACCAAATGGCAGCAACTGTTACCCTGCACATTCCCGATCTCGGAAGCTAAGCAGGGTCAGGCCTGGTTAGTGCTTGGATGGGAGACCGCCTGGAAATACCAGGTACTGTAGGCTTATACCATAGTCTTTCGAGACTGAAGGTTGCCAACCATTGGATCTAAGCACATTCTAATAAAAAATAAAAAGACTAGATTACCCAAGTGCATGGCCCCCTTAGGCATGGGGCCCAATTGGGAGCAACTGGTCCAATTGGCTTAAAGCTGGACCTGCTGTCACCTTTATGGACTAAACATTTCCTGAGATTTGTTGGGGAGGCTTGGCTCTGAGGTTACATTGGCAGGAACAAGGGCTATGTCTTTCTCAGTTGGGAAGCCCTATCCTTGGGAACTCCCACTCTAGCCTGGTCCGCCTGAGCTCCTCCTTGCAGGTTTCAAGAAGCCACGTTTTGGGATTTGATCCTCTGCTCCACTGTGGAAAGCAGCTGAGTGAAGAGTTCCTTGGGGTCAGCTGCACACTGCTAGTCTCTAGTCTCCACTAACTATGGAGTCCCACTGTTGCAACTTCCTGTGGCCTCTTTGCTCAGAGGGAGGAATTACTGACCCCAGATTTTTCATGAGTTGAGAAAATTTAGAGTTGTAATTTAATGGCCTTGGAGTTTTGTTTTAATTACGGGGAAATAATTTGAGGAAGATTGGTAATAGGCAAAACTTGGAGACCTTTTTGTGCTTCAGTGCAGTGAAGGAAACCTCATTAGACAGGATTTTCTTAGTTAGCAGGGCTTCGGGGTTAATGAGCTGTGAGTGATAATATATAGTAGTAATCCCTCATGGCTGTAACAAGTTGTATTTTATAAACTCCTTAATCTCCATGGCGAAAGAGGTGTGGAATATTGGAGAAGAGGAGAAACTCATTTGCAAAGCTCCAGGAACTTCTAGGGCTTTTAAGTCCTGAAACTTAGATTAAAAACTTTTGCAATAAAATACGCAGGAAGGACGTGGACCTAAGTTTGCAACCCGCCTCTGGTCTGCAGCACTAGAGAATATGTTATGTTTGGGGAATGTGACGCTGCACAAAATCCTCCGATGCAGGACACTGGATGTCAGGGAGAATTTTTAATCCAAGGTTATCCAAGGGATACTTAACCTGCATTTCCAACTATTCCAGAAAGTCAAGAAGTCCCTGTTTAGCTGACAATTTCTCTTATCTGTTTCATATGGTGCCACTTAAAGGCAGAAGGGCTGCTTGCTTCCTGGCAGGTGTGGTGCAACCTGAATGCCCCATGATGCTGCCTCAAGTCTGTTGACTTTATGCTACAAAACACAACAAAATCCCTTACTGTGCTCCTCGCACACTGCATAACCAGAAGTCCAGTCCTTTCAGGTTTCATGGCAGCATGCAAAGCAAGGAGAGGAATGATCCGTTTCTTGCTAGAGCAAGCTGGAAATCGGGCATTGTGGCCTACATTGGTGGCAGTTTGGAGGGATGTGGCTGAAGACTTGGGGTGAAAGTCACCCCAAAACTGCCCCCCCCGAGCCGTCGCAATCTGCTGCCGATGCAACCTGCATCAGTTGGGTGCATGGATGGGCTAGCCGTGTCCTTTGGCCTCAAAGCAGTCAGAAACAAAGCCAGCAGCAGTGACATGCTTATTTCCACTGTTCACCTGCTGAGACTGCAGGCAACATAAGAACATAAGAACAGCCCTGCTGGATCAGGCCATAGGCCCATCTAGTCCAGCTTCCTGTATCTCACAGTGGCCCACCAAATGCCCCAGGCTGCACACCTGATAACAAGAGATCTGCAAGGCTTCCTGGGAATTGTAGTTTAAGAACATAAGAACAGCCCCACTGGATCAGGCCATAGGCCCATCTAGTCCAGCTTCCTGTATCTCACAGCGGCCCACCAAATGCCCCAGGGAGCACACCAGATCACAAGAGACCTCATCCTGGTGTCTAATCCTGGTGCCCATCAAGAGACCCATCCTGGTGCCATCTCGGAACAGCATTTCATTTCAGTGTTTAAAATGTTTACTCCGTTAAAGGGACAAACAAGGCAATTTACAAACAAGCAAGCAAGCAAGCAAACAAACAAAAATTAAAAATCAAGAAATTATGCAAAAATAACTAAACTGACAATATGCAATTGATTAATTAATTCACATATGACATTCAATGCATACAGAGCAGTACACATAATCTCCACCCTACATTGTTTTAGGGGACTGGTCCCCGTGTTGACTTTTAAATGAACAGAGGAACATTCACACAAAAATGTGCACACATCTTCAGACACCTGCATGTGCCTACAATGTAATGTGTGACTAGTCCTCACAAAGGTTTGATCAGGTGAGAAAGATTCACTCAATCAGTCCTGCCAATGGAATTAATACACTCCCCCAACTTTCCTCCCATTTGTGTCTTATGGTCTCTATCACAAGAGTTGTTTAAATCATTCTGTTCCGTGTTTGTCCAGGGATTTTGTCCACATCTGATTGATACATATTGGAAGATTCACACATTTTCATACTTCTAAACTCCAGTCTGCATTTTCATAAAGCCAATTAAATGACTTGGGTTTTCTGATCTTGTATTGGCAACTTCAGTCTCGAAAGACTATGGTATCGCGCTCTGAAAGGTGGTTCTGGCACAGCGTCTAGTGTGGCTGAAAAGGCCAATCCGGGAGTGACAATCCCTTCCACACCGGGAGCAAGTGCAGTCTGTCCCTGGTCTGTGTCCCTGGCTATGGGCCTTCCTTCTTTGCCTCTTTGCCTCAGACTGTTGGCCAAGTGTCTCTTCAAACTGGGAAAGGCCATGCTGCACAGCCTGCCTCCAAGCGGGCCGCTCGGTTCCTCTCATTATAAAATCTCTACCTACTGCTGCGAGGATTGTAGACTCAGAGCCCAATCCTGGGCTCAGCATGCTGGCTCACCACCAGTGCGCACTGTTGCAAACGTGCCATAAGGCATGTTTGCGGGCCCTAACGCCAGGCGAGCGCCGGTAGTAGCCCAGCGCTGGACCGACGAGCAACAGAGAGGTAAGTGGGGGCCTGGGGCGAGGCAGGGAGGAGGTGTTCCGGAGGGGGGAGGCAGGTGGAGGGCAGGAAGGAGACATTTCGGGGAGGCAGGGAGTGGGGAGGGGGAGAGGCGGGATCAGTTGAGCTTCACTCCACCAGATCCAAAGCCTCGACTGGGCTCACCGCCTGATCAAGCAGTCCACTTTCATTAAAAAAAATAGCACTTTATTAGTCCTCATGACTGTGACTATATATTTGAAAAAAGAACGTGCAGTGCCTCTTGAAATCTCCAAGGCAACAGGAATGGTCAAATCACATTCCCAAGAAGGTGAAGAGGCAGATTTCAGGGACTCCTTGTCCCCCGTTCCCCTCCCCCATAACTCACAAAACCAAAGTTATTGATAAGTAGCAAACATCGTGGAGCAAATTATGTCAGCAATCAGAGTTGAACGGGCAAAGAATTTCAATTAGCTTGTCACCAAATTTCATTTCATTTTTCGCAACACAGAGCGCCGTGACCCTGCTTATCAGCTAAGAAAGAGAGGAAGTCCAAGAGTAAGGGAGAGTGGGAAGGAAATAATTGACTGGTAATATTTTAAAAGGTAACCAATGCTCACTAGCAGCTGCAGTAAGACATTAAGTAATAGAACACACTAATGTTAACTGCTCTCTTGGTAAGAGTGGTAAATGAAATAAACCCCGGCATCCAGCGTATCATTAATCTATGGTGAATAATGGCTCGGGTAGTGTAAGGAGATTAAAAAGGGCATTGTAAACATTTGTGGCTGTATAATATACAAATTAAAAATGTGTGAACGCTTGCTGCTGCATAATCTCCAAATTAAAAAGTGTAATAGCGTAGCATTAATTACTGGCTGATCAATTCCCCCATAATTGCCGGCTTGTAGATGAACAATTATAGGTCTGAAATGTTATTTGAGAAAGAGACATTGACCTTGGTACCATAAGAAGCGCTAATATGTTTGAAGGTAATATGGGTACACATCAAACGACTCCATCAGGATTTGCAGGAGGAGGCCTCACAAATGCCATCTTTTTGTGGTTGAGATGATCATACCCCAAATGGATTTTTACGTGTGTGGATGACTGAATCATGATCGTGTCTGCCTATATTGGGGCAGCTAAACTTACTCAAGGTAAGAGCCACATACAGTAAACTTGTGATGTTTCAAGTCCACAAGAGAGATCTTGGAGAGCCGCGATAATTAAGAAGCACTTAAATTCTTAAATATATTTACTCACCGTGAACATTAAACCTATGATTTAATCTAGTGGACTCTCAATGGGCAGCCTAATCCTGAGCTGCCTGGGGCGTGTGGCTGCAACGGCACTGAGAACAGTTGCGACCGCATCCTGTATGTCTCAGCCTGCCGCAGGCGGTGCCTCGGGAGAAGGGGACTTCCATCCTCTTCTCCTGGGTAAGGGAAGCAGCCCTGCAATGGGGCTACTCACTTTACTGCTGACCAAAAGATTGGCGGTAAAGTAAAGGCGTTCGTGTAGGACACCGAGCCCTACACGAATGGACAGTACCCAGTGTAGCTGAGCTCCATTGAAACCGCCTCCTGCCTCCCCGTCACACCTCCCACCCGCCCTCTCTCCGCCCTCCTCACGCTTTCCCCCTCCCTGGAACGCCTCCTCCCTGCCCCTGCTTACTGTGCCGCAGCTCGGCGGTCTGTGAGAGGATGGGCACCCACCTGGCACTAGCCCAGCGCCAACCAGCGCTGGGATAGCACAAGCGCTGGCCCGGCAGTAAGCCTCGCAGGCGTGCCTTACGGCACATTTGCGACAGTGGGCTCCGGCGGAAAGCCGGACCACCGAGCTCAGGATCGGGCTCTTAGTCATTAAGTCATTATAAAGCTTGAAATTTTTTAATTGATTTCTTATATTAATTGTGATGCAAAAAGGAGCTCAGCCAACATATTTCCACGAGCCACGCATTATATGCCAAAGAGCTGCATGTGACTTGTGAACTGGTTTGGCCATCGCTGCCTTAAATCATATTTACTAGAGTCACTCTGGATTAGCATTTATTCAGTTCCTTTTCTATGTAGGCCAACAGAAAATAATAGATACCTTAAGAGGCCAGATACCACTGGTTGTACAGTCCTAACTGACCACTACCATTGATTGGAGTCTTGCCCCAAGGTGATTTCAAATCAGCTAGCGCACAGTCTCTTCCCAGTGGTATAAGTCAGAGATGGAGGTAGAGTTATCTTGTTCACCTTCTCTTTTCAGCCACCAGGCTCACAATGTGCTCCTCCATAATTTGGATAAGCACCTGTAACATATTAGCTGGGAGATTTTGTGCATGTAAAGGACTGAGATCCCTGCCTGCTAGCTACTGCTCTAACACACATCTGGGAAAAAAAAAATAGCCTAGTATTTGGGGACTCAAAATGCTGGAACTGGTTGGTACATGTTCATTACCATACCCCAGAACAGAAATGGCAAATTGTGGTGACAGATTGCGTATGTAGGGTTAGTCCTTCAGCTGTCATATCATCTTGCAAAATGGTGTAGTGCAGGGGTGCTCACACTTTTTTGGCTTGAGAGCTACTTTGAAACCCAGCAAGGCCCAGAGATCTACCAGGGGGGAAGGAAGCGTCTGACAGACACCCCCTTTAATGTATGGAGCCCCTGCTGGAGTCTAGTCAGTTTTGTCAGTTTTGTTGCTGCATGCCTGAAGAGCAGCTAAAGTGTCAGTTTCAGTGTCAGTTTAGTGTCAGCTAAATATGTCAGTTTCATCTAGTCACTAGACGAAACTGACATATTAACAGTTTGGAGAGACAGGGCTCCGCGATCTACTCATTTTGCCTCACGATCTACCGGTAGATCGCAATCCACCTATTGAGCACCCCTGGTGTAGCAGCTGTGGTTTTGAGACGGAACTTGGGGTCATAAATTCCCATTAAGATCTTACTTCTGTGACAAACTCACTTGGTGGCCTAAAAAGATATGAGAGAGCAAAAAAACATATTAATTGCAATGCGCATTTAAGAACATAAGAACAGCCCCAGTGGATCAGGCCATAGGCCAATCTAGTCCAGCTTCCTGTATCTCACAGCGGCCCACCAAATGCCCCAGGGAGCACACCAGATAACAAGAGACCTCATCCTGGTGCCCTCCCTTGCATCTGGCATTCTGACATAACCCATTTCTAAAATCAGGAGGATGCGCATACACATTATGGCTTGTACCCCGTAATGGATTTTTCCTCCAGAAACTTGTCCAATCCCCTTTTAAAGGCATCCAGGCTAGACGCCATCACCACATCCTGTGGCAAGGAGTTCCACAGACCAACCACACGCTGAGTAAAGAAATATTTTCTTTTGTCTGTTCTAACTCTCCCAACACTCAATTTTAGTGGATGTCCCCTGGTTCTGGTGTTATGTGAGAGTGTAAAGAGCATCTCTCTATCCACTCTGTCCATCCCCTGCATAATTTTGTATGTCTCAATCATGTCCCCCCTCAGGCGTCTCTTTTCTAGGCTGAATAGGCCCATCGTGCAAACTGGAATTCAGATTGCAAATGTATTGAAAAAGTGCACCATCGTTTCTGTAAGAAAGGGGGAATGGTAGAATTAGCAGTGGTTGTGGGTAGCATTATATGCTAATTCAAACACATGAAACTGAGAGCCAAATCACGCAAGCATCCAGTTCAGTATATTTTGTTATTAGGTAGTTATTTTCCATCCCATCACCTTCCTTCTTTGTGTGGTGCTGGCATCAAGAAGGTCCATAATGTTGGTTCCTTTCCTGTGACCCAGGTCTTCAGATATGACTGAAGTAGCACAGGGAGGGAGTACCATGCAGGTACCAACAGTATGATTCCCCTCCCCCATTTTCAAAAACCCATTTACAAAACTCTAGAAATCTGAACATCCCAGTTATCTAAATCCATGGCATGTTGCCTGTGTTAGCCCTATGTAAATGTAGCCCTATGAAAATTACCCTTATGTTTCCCAAATGCCTGATTATCCCATAGTGTTGGCCGTCGTCCAAAGCCATTCAGATAAATGATGCTGTACTGTATATGCAATTAAGAACAGATGTGTAACCAAGCTAATATATATGGGCCCTGATTCTTTCTAAGTTTATGTACAATCCCATTAATTTAATGTCAAACAAGTGTCTAAAGGATCAGAACTTTGAACAGAAATGGATCTTTTCAATCCGTTCAAAGCTCTTCCTTCTGTAGCAATTCTTGATTTTCAAGTGCACCTATCTTACGCAATTGCCTAGAATGGATTGTAATGATAGGGTCAGTTGTGAAGAGTTCAGCAGAGAGGTACAGTATGTCATGCACAGATGGTAAATCCTGGGTGAAAAGGCTGAAAGAAATTGGGTGGTTTTAAATTAAAGTAGGGATGTGCAAGAACTCAAGGGAAATTTCATGAGTCTTATTGAAAAATTTCCTTACTGAAACACTTTTACTTCCCAGGAAATTGTGCAGCTATTTTGCCAAAGAAGGACTGAATGTCTTTGAATTTGGGTCTAAGTTGAATTCAATGCCAGCCTGGGAGGTGGGGTGTAGAACCCATAACATCCTAGTGAATTTTGCTAATTTATCAATAATAAAATAAAAATAATAAAACTTTATTTTTATCCCCCCCCTTCTCCCTAACGGGACCCAGGGCGGCTGTTAGTTTCTTTGGCAACTCATCACACAATTTTTCACCCATCATGTCAGTCAGTATTTGGTGGGAATTTTTCTCGTATCTCAGGAAAAGAAGGTAAAATAGGCCAGGTGGGTCAGAATGAAACTGGAGCCAGGAAATGGAAATGGATCCAGTGTTTATTAGATACATTGATGATAGAACACAAGGGACCAGATTTAAAAGATCCACTGAATCAGGGACTTGAGGTATATTGTATTGGCAACCTTCAGTCTCGAAAGACTATGGTATCGCGCTCTGAAATTGCAAGAGAATTAAAGTGTGAGCAGCTAGATTTAGATTAAACATTTGCAACCATCCCTTAACAATATCAATATTATTTATTAAATGCACTACTCATTTTTCTATATAAAAATCAACACAGGAAAAATCTAAAGCATCAAGTACAAAGTTAATTGACCATGAGATGAACAAATCTAAAATAATAAAGCAGTTACAGCAATTAAAACAATAGCAACAAGCAAATTATATGGGATGTGGGAGTGGTCTTAGTTACAAAAACCTTCTCACCTGATGGAAAGAAGGAATTCAAAGGTATCTCCTGGCAGGTCTCTCTAGGTGGGGCATTCTACCAATAGAATAGTGTGGACAAGGCCTTTCTGCGTCCTTACACACCTTGGAACCTACTAAGTTGAACCTAGCCACCCAGCCACGGATTAGAAATTGCCACGTCCCTGGGAAGTTCACAGTTTGAACTAAGTGTCAAAACCAGTAAGTTCACTGAGCCCTAGAAAGGTTGCCACAAGCAGCTGTAAGGCTCCATGCAGCTTGAGAAGGTCAGGTTAGAGAGGTCTGCCCTAAGCATTACTCTCACTCCAGCAAATGGAGGAGGCCACCTCTAAAGGGTTGTGGGGAAAATATTGAAGGATGTTTTCTGGAATTGTAAAGGGTTACTCTGCACCTTGAAGTGTGACTTTAGCGATTCTCTTAGAAGTAATGCTATAGATTTTGTCCTGTGGAAAGCCGGCAGGGTGTTTCTACAAAATTCTGCAAAGATGTGTGAGTTTTGTACAGAATGCCCTCTTTGAGGCTATCGTTAAGAGCTAACTAGTTCATTCTTGTATTGCCTAAGCAGATGTCCATAGTCATAACCCACAGATCTGGCTTATAGCTGGACAGATGACTGTGCCCATTGGAACGTTCTGCTTTTTCACCTCTGGATCACAGACCCATGCGCCACAATGCAGCCTGCTTTTGAAATCCATGATTTACAAAAAAGGACATGCCTCATCACGCTATTCGTCTAATTCAGGGGTCTCCAAACTCTGACCCGGAGGCCAGATGTGGCCCACGGCAAGACTCTATCTGACCTGCGGCCAGCCTCTGGCCCCCTGAGAACCTCTGGCCCAGTTGGCCAAACTTGACTGGAGCTGTGCTTGTGGGGTAGGGGAATGGGAGTCTATTTAAGTGTGTGCTTTATTTCTGTGGTGTGTATTGGTGCTTGAAGAAATCCTGGAAATTTGAGCCCATTCATTCATTCATTCATTCATCTAAGTTCTATCTCTAATGTATTTATTTTAATTTTATATTTAAAAAAATTTCCCCGGCTTTCGATACTGTGGCAGATATTTGATGCAGCCCTTTGGCCAAAATGTTTGGAGACCCCTGATCGAAATGATGGAATATGTCAACACAAGATATGCTGTTGATATCATTCTTGGATGATAGATTGGATTGAAGAATTCCTTAATAACTCTTGGGTGGATGTACAACTGTCTGTACTAATGAATTCCTCCGACGGCAGAGGGACAGACAGTCCATTGCTACAGATAGTTGCCCTAGAAACAGAGCCGTAGAACCCAGAAGAGCCCCCAAAAGCCAAAAGTAGCATCACAAGATCATAGTGAAAACCATGGAGGTCAGTGTGCCATGAGAAAAAAAAATGCTGAAAATTGCTGCTAGATGGACTTATGTTCATTACTCCTCTGAGTTTCAAAATGACATTTCTACAGTCATGTTGTGGGTGGGTGAGTAAGGTGATTTTGTTAGTGTTTTGAAGGATTCCTTGGTTGGGCGCATCCAATCACTGGTCCAAATTTGTTTTTTTTAATCTTTAGTCTGAAATCTCCTGTATGTCCTTCTCGGAAACAGAGTGGAGAATAGAGGTAGGTAAAAAAAAAAAAGAGTCCAAGTTTGACTAAATCCCAATCAGATGAATAAAATATACTCTCATTCCAAATTCCCGAAAGGCTCCCTGCCTATTAATTGAAACTTTTGTCTACTTTATTGAACAATAAAAGTGACAGGGGCTACTCCCAAGTGTCCTTCAGTATTAAAACAGCGGATAGAGGGTTCGCTGCAAAGGTGACAGAAATTAATGCGCTGAGCCCAGCTATCAAACATTTTGATATGTGAATTGCCTGATATTTCTATAATGCCTTCTTATGATTGGAAATGTTATCGCCTCTATTGAATCAATAGAAAATGTAAAAGCTCGGCGGAACCCCAATTACAAAATAAAGCTCGAAGGTTAACATCTGGGACTGGCAGAGATAGAAACAATTTCTATTGTCATAGCTTTCTGACAAGTAAATGTCAGAAACATAACACCTTGCAGAGAGCACATGTAAAAGAGTGATTGCGAGGCAGCCTCAAGTCAAATCACCTGTCAGCTCAGCTTCGACATGGAATTACTTTTGTTTTATGCATCTATTAACCTTGAACTATCAGCATTTGTTTTAATGTTCTGCTCTGAAGTGACCTAAATATACTTCTTTAATGCACTTACTGCAGCAGCCAGGATGGCAACGGAAGCCGGCAAGAAAGACGGTAGGCGAAGCTGAGTGCCCTGTTGCCCGTTCTCGGTTCTGCCGCATAATCCACCCTGGTGCAGTGGGCATACAAAAGATCTTGGTTGTGCTTTGTGCACGGAGCTGATTCACACCAGGCATCCTGAAGCACACTGCCCTCTCCCTCACACCCAGCCGAGCATTACTCAGGAGGAAGTCTGTTTGATAGAAGGTTTGCCTCCCACCTTTGCAGGCAAATAATGTCTCCCAAAGTGGCCTCCCATAAATGGAACAGGGCAAGCCTCAGGCATACAGGCTGAAAAGACAAGTCACAGAGAGTAAGGGCAAGGCACTAGAGGGAAAGGGTGGAGAGTGGTGAGTCGTTGCCAACAGACCTTTATTAATAAGGCCGATTTGCCCTTGCTGATGTTCGAGCTTGGGCAGAAGTGGTGCCTCTATCTAGTGGCCCTTGTTCCCTTGCCTGGCAACAGTTGCAGAGGCAAAACAGATGACCTTTGTCACCCCAAGTGAAAGTCACCATCAATTTGTTGTTCTCCCTCTAGGCACAACCAGGCATTAATGCATTTCTTCCATTCCACTGGCACTGTTTTGTTGTTCTGTGGGTTTTTGCAACCCCACACTCCACTCCTTTGGAATCTTAGTTTAACTAAGAACATAAGAAGAGCCCCGCTGGATCAGGCCAAAGGCTCATCTAGTCCAGCTTCCTGTATCTCACAGCGGCCCATCAAATGCCCCAGGCTGCACACCTGATAACAAGAGACCTGCAAGGCTTCCTGGGAATTGTAGTTTAAGAACATAAGAACAGCCCCACTGGATCAGGCCAAAGGCTCATCTAGTCCAGCTTCCTGTACCTCACAGCGGCCCATCAAATGCCTTGGAGCGCACAAGACAACAAGAGACCTCATCCTGGTGCCCTCCCCTGCATCTGGCCTTCTGACATAGCCCATTTCTAAAATCAGGAGGTTGCACATACACATCATGGCTTGTAACCCATGATGGATTTTTTTCTCCAGAAATTTGTTCAATCCCCTTTTAAACGCTCTAGGCCTGATGCCCTCACCACCCATTTGGCTACTGCTTCCACCCATTGCACACCTTCTTTTTACCCAGTACCAGGCGTGGCCTGAGCTGATGTGCTGCATGTACCCAGTGTGTAATTCTTTATCCAGCATGTAATTAGTCTGTGAAACTCTTTGCCGCAGAATGTGATGATGGAATCTAGCCTGGATGCCTTTAAAAGGGGATTGGACAGATTTCTAGAGGAAATGTCCGTCACAGGTTACAAGCCATGATGGGTTTGTGCAGCCTCCTGACTTTAGAAGTAGGTTACCTTGTAATGCCAGATGCAAGGGAGGGCACCAGAATGCAGGTCTCTCGTTGTCTTGTGTGCTCCCGGAGGCATTTGGTGGGCCACTGTGAGATAAGGAAGCTGGAGTAGATGGGCCTTTGGCCTGATCCAGCAGGGCTCTTCTTATGTCCTTATGCTGCCCTCTCCATTTCACTGTCCACCCTTGCAGTGCAGGTGAGCACAAGCAAAGGCATCACCCCTCCCCACCTGTCAGCCTCAGCAGTTCTACTTTCCTCTTCCACCAGCACCAGTTCTGCAAGTTCTTTCAAAATGGAAGACCCTGTTCCTCCTCAACCCACCATTTTAAAAGAAGCAGTGGTGGGGATTCAGTAGCCTTTCCTGATCACAGCAGTGGCAATGGCAAAACTGGAAGCAAAGAGAAGAAGCCCCCCATCTCATACCCTTGGAAAGGATAGGGGAGAGACTGGCCAGGCAGTGGGCTGGGGAAGGTGGCGAGGGAGTATATGTTGTGGGGGCACTACTCAACCCACTACTCAATGTGGCCTCATAGCCTCCTTGCCTAGTGCACTGTCTCTGCTGCCACATAGTCACACAGGGGTTAGAATGTCCAAATCCCCTTAAGCATGTACAGTAGTTGCCACATTCTCTGGTTTGGGGTTCCAAATGTTGAGAGTTCACCATTCTCTCCTGCAAAGGAAAGGCAAACTTCCCAGACTGCGCTTCTGAACCAGAACTCAAAGAATCTTGAATTATGCAACATAGAGCTTCTCCCCCTTTATCTTTTCTGCAAGCAAAAAGAGAAGTGATGTGGCTCATGGGAGTTGTAGTCTTTTCAATGGTGACTTCCACTGCAGGAGCCCCCCAAAGATCAGGAGCCTCTTCATCTTTCTTTCTCTGTGTTTGCGGAAAAGTTAAAGAAGGAACAAAGCCCTTTGCTGCACTGTTTGAAATTGCTGTGATGCTTCTGCCGACCAAAGGGAAAAAGAATCTTCCCATTTCCACTGGGGTACATAAATGGTGCATGGGGGGGCCTGGCAGGCTGGTGGGGAGGGTACGGGATGAGAGAATTGGAATCAGAATTCCAAATGAATGGGTCAGTGCTCCAAATTATTATTGTTATTTTTTCCATTTGGGGGAGAAAAGATTGGATCAGTGATTTGGACTCAATGAGCTTGGTTATCTCCAATGCTGAATGATAATTGGGAGTAGGTTGGATGCAGCAGCTGGGACAGCATGCTGGGGGGGGGGGAGAGGTGCACACTTACTCCTGACTGTACTGGATGGGCCAGAGCATCAGGTGTAGCACCAGAACTGACCTACAGAGAATTTCGAACATCTGCTCCAGGTCTGGAATATGTAGCACAAGTGGCTTTCAGTTCCTTCATTTGTCTCCTTTTCCTCTCTACCTTATGAATATGCCCATGTGCATTGATGAAACACTGCACAAAACAATCTTTTTTTAAAAATAAACATGCCAGTATAATTGTCAAATAGTTTCCATTAATATGAAACTGACTCGTCATTGTCAAGAGAGGATTCTTCACACCTTGGAAAATGCTGCTGCCCATCAAAAGGCATTGAAGAGGTCCGCCATCATTTGGGGAGGGGGGTGGAAGATTGCTGGTTCTTGATCTCTTCCCTAGGCTATTGAGAAGGAAGGAAGGATTGATAAAGGAAAGAGAGTTCAGAGCACGATCCTAGCCACCTTCCTGAAGCCAACTTGACAAGCTTCAGCACTGAGTGCAGTGGTTTGGAGACCCAAGAGCAATGCAAGGACTTAGGTAAACTTTGCCCGAGATCACAACTTATCTTGGGCAGGACCACCAATATAAATGCATATGTGTCAGTTGAGGCCTGGCAAGTGGGGAGATCCTAACCAGATGTGTTTCTGGAATCAGGAACGCTTGATCGGTTATTTGGGATGCAGTCATTTGTGTAAGGATACTTTCCCAACCCCCCTAAAATGGTCAGTGTCTTTGATAAGACTGGTTGGGCAGACAGGACGGGCACATCAGCCCTTGCACAGTTGTAGCCTTGTCTTCCTTCCGAGGATAGACAATTTGCGCATCAGCAGAGGTCAAACATCTTGAGCACCTGAGGAAGACCTCAGAGAGAACAGCGTCCATTGCTCATTGTGAGTTCAGAACTCAGTGCAATGCAATGTCGGCCTAGACAAAAAAATTGTGATGAGATCACCTCTGGCTTCTGAGGTGTTTTACTCATATGCACTTGAAGAACCAGTCATTGCTGAAACACCACTCAAAAAAGGTCTTGATACAAGTATATGCTCACATCAAGAATGCTTTTCGCAGTGTTTTATCACACAGGTGCACATGAAAAGTTCCTACCTCCAGTCACTGCTAGTGTCACTTCTGAATGTGAATAGTGCACATTGAAAATACTTCGTACATTGATTATATGATTATTATTTCATTTATTGAAAAGGCAGCTCCTGAAATTCCATCACACTCTTGACTAATGCAGCTTTATGTATATTTAATCTGGAATAAGTTCCCTTATATTAAATGAGGCTTACTCCTGCTGTAAGAGACAGCACCAAGAGACACTTGGCCAACAGTCTGAGGTTAAGAGGCAAAGAAGGAAGGTCCACAGCCAGGGAGACAGGCCAGGGACAGACTGCACTTGCTCCCAGTGTGGAAGGGATTGTCACTCCCGAATTGGCCTTTTCAGCCACACTAGATGTTGTTCCAGAACCACCTTTCAGAGTGCAATACCAGAGTCTTTCGAGACTGAAGGTTGCCAACAAGTACTCCTGCTGTATAGAATTTTAGCTGAAAACAATTTAGGATAGGACTGATCATATTTAAAAAAAAAATGAGTCAGTGTAGACCAGAGTAGGTTTGATATCCAAACAGTTATGGAAGAAGGGAAGTGGCACATACCTCACCCAGTGGCAGTTCTTAAGCAGTCTCCTTGATTTTCTTTGATACATAATGATTACATAAGAACATAAGAACAGCCCCACTGGATCAGGTCATAGGCCCAACTAGTCCAGCATCCTGTATCTCACAGCAGCCCACCAAATGCCCCAGGGAGCACACCAGATAACAAGAGACCTCATTCTGGTGCCCTCCCTTGCATCTGGCATTCTGACATAGCCCATTTCTAAAATCAGGAGGTTGTACATGCACATCATGGCTTGTAACCCATAATGGATTTTTCCTCCAGAAACTTGTCCATTCCCCTTTTAAAGGCGTCCAGGCCAGATGCCATCACCACATCCTGTGGCAAGGAGTTCCACAGACCAACCACATGCTGAGTAAAGAGATATTTTCTTTTGTCTGTTCTAACTCTCCCAACACTCAATTTTAGTGGATGTCCCCTGGTTCTGGTGTTATGTGAGAGTGTAAAAGAGCATCTCCCTATCCACTTTGTCCATCCCCTGCATAATTTTGTATGTCTCAATCATGTCCCCCTGAGGTGTCTCTTTTCTAGGCTGAAAAGGCCCAAACGCCTTAGTCTTTCCTCATAAGGAAGGTGCCCCAGCCTCGTAATCATCTTAGTCACTCTCTTTTGCACCTTTTCCATTTCCACTATGTCCTTTTTGAGATGTGGCAACTAGAACTTGACACAATACTCCAGGTGTGGCCTTACCATCGATTTGTACAACGGCATTATAATATTAGCCGTTTTGTTCTCAATACCCTTCCTAATGATCCCAAGCATAGAATTGGCCTTCTTTACTGCTCCTGCACATTGGGTCAACACTTTCATCGACCTGTCCACCACCACCCCAAGATCTCTCTCCTGATATGTCACAGACAGCTCAGAACCCATCAGCCTATTTGTGAAGTTTTGATTTTTTGCCCCAATGTGCATGACCTTACACTTACTGACATTGAAGCGCATCTGCCATTTTGCTGCCCATTCTGCCAGTCTGGAGAGATCCTTCTGGAGCTCCTCACAATCACTTCTGGTCTTCACCACTCGGAAAAGTTTGGTGTCATCTGCAAACTTTGCCACCTCACTGCTCAACCCTGTCTCCAGGTCATTTATGAAGAGGTTGAAAATGATTGCTATTCGTTCCTATGGGGGGAAGCATTGGAAGGGAGCAGTAACAAGGTCATTTGCTGATCAGGGCACCAAAATAGGGGGAGAGGTTCACGGTAGACCACCACGACTCCACCTCACCACTCCTGTAGTTGGGGCTGGTGTTGTACGCTGAAAGTTGCTGTCCAGAGCTGAGAGAGACAGATTCATTCTGCTCCATCTATCCAGGTCTCTGTGATACAAAACAGATTGGCCTGCTCATTCAGTATCAACACCTAGATGGTCAAGGTCTTTTCACTGACTGACCTGGCATTCACCAACCAACCGAGACCATCAATAGAGCAACCTTGATCTGGCTGGTTGGGAAGAGAACAATAAGAAGGAAAAGCCATTATTAATTAAGTGTTGCAACCTCCTTCACCTGGAATTGTCTGTCCTTTCCCCATAGCCATGCCCCCTACCATTTAGCATTTTTCTCATAACAACAACAGGCTATAATGCATTCAAGGATCCATAAATATGGCCATCACTTGGTGATTTCACCACCTCAGTCGTTTATTTGACTCTATCCGACTGCAAATCCAAGTTGTAAATTTTCTCTGAATTAACCACGATCAGAAAATGGGCCAAAAGATTCCAAGAAATATGGGGCGATAATGTGAAAGAGTTTAAAAAATGGTCTTCTCTGACAAAATGAACAATAATTCTGTGATGGAGAGGAACTGAGTATTATTGCAACTTTAAGGGCTATTAAACCAGTCCTATGTGAATCTGGAGTGCAGATTGTATAAGCATTTGGAATGTGCTGATGATAAAGGGATTCATAAAAGTTGTTATGCTGATTTTATGTTGATGGATGCTGGAATATAAGGTGAATTATTAACCACAAGCAAGTGAGACTAATGGTTAAGGACTGTGATCTATGTGTAATTGAAAGTGATTTTGGTCTATAGAATGAAGAGAGTGTAAGCATAAGTGAAACAAAGTATTACTTTGACTAAAAATATGGGAGGAATGGCAGCCGTGGAAAGATCCAGAAAGGTAATTCACGGAGGAAAATAAATGTTGCCATGCAAATAAAAAATAACCATCCTAATAAATGGCGTGCATTTATTTTGAGCATTCCAACCTTGGCGAGCGATCAGAGAAAGTTAATACAGTAATACAGCTGGTTAAAATTTCCAACAACAGTGTGCTTCTCTGAAAACAAGCATATTTTCTTGACAGAAAATTGTCACCAAAACCAAATACAACTTTGGCTGGAAAAGATGGTTGTTTCCAAGACCAGTCATGGGTTTTTTCTTGTTTGTTGGTCTGTTTTGGGTCAAAAGTCCTGGTTTTATTGTTACCAATAAACACAACGAGAGCTCATTTGCGCAAGATGCTGGGTAAGCCAGACCTGCCAATGTGTGGACACTCAACCAGGAACTGAGCCAATCCTGGCTCCCTGATAAACACGCCTGCTTCATGAAAAGACCATCTTTTCATTTAGTTTCATTTTTCATGTGTGACTCTGGACTAAAGACTCAGGTCTTTTTAGCAGCTAGTAAATCTTCCCCTTGCTGGAAGTGTAACATGGCGGCATGGCCTGGGGCAGCAAAATGTCTTGGGTTGACCCTGGTTTGAGCATTTCCAGCCAGATCACCTGAACCTACAATGAACAGCAACTCTTCCTTATCTGGATTCAGCTTTGGTTCATACACTTCCATTTTGCTCAAATGCCTGGAATGACTTTGAAGGAGAGGGGTCGCTTGCACACTGTGGTCTGCAAAACTTAGAGTTTTACAACCCCTCTAGCTACGCCACTGGGCATATGTTTCCAAAGAGTCATCTTTGTGTTACATTACACTGGATACTACCAGAACAGCCATTTTCAACCACTGTGCTGTGGCACATTGGTGTGCCACAAGTGGTCCACAGGTGTGCCACAGGAATTTGGGGGAAGGTCATTTATTATTAGGGCCAATGGGAGATGTGAGCCCCCCACAGGCCGTCTGCTGTGCCTTGTCAATTGTCAAAAGACTGATGGTGCACCTTGACCGTTTTAGTGCCTTGCCAGTGTGCCATGAGATGAAAAAGGTTGAACATCACTGTACCAGAGGGTGGATGACCTATTTATTTCCTTTTAGAGGAACACGCCAGAACCAAAAGACTCCAAAAACGAAGCAGGCCCTTAACTTTCAGTATATCTCCTGACTAGAGGAAAACGTCTAATTGCTCTGCCAACAGTTCCCTTTAAGACCCTTAGCAGGATACGAGGAGGGGAAATGTAGTAGCAATCATTAGAAGATGTTCTCCCAGCAACTAGAATTGCATTTTATGCAACAGCAATATTCTGAGCTCCATGACTTAAAGACTTAAGCACCACCACAAAATGAGTAATGCGGTCATCACAAATTCATGCCAATAAATACTTTATAGGCTCCCATCATATATATTCATGTGTACTATTTCTGTCTCCAAATATATGATCCAGATCTATGGCTGATGTAAATTAACATGGATCTGTAGAAGTCAACCCTGAGTGTACGGTATAAATTTGGAGTTGCATGGCGGCCGGCCACCGAGACTTTCCAAAGGCAGTTCGTGAGGAATGGAATCGACAGATTGGTTGAATGTTGCATTAACTACCACAAACTAGGGCAATCTGCAGAAACAAGCACCATGTGGTTTTTTGGCGTTATTTTAGGATATGACTGTGCAAAATGTTTCAACTCCAGTGTCTGAGCTAGTTCTGTACAACCAAGCCAAATGCCAGCAATGTAGCCTTGAATTGATTGACTAGGTCTCGAGTCAGACTGAACTTGGATGACTCAGCAGTAATGAGGGACTGTCGCAACTCAAGATTTCTATTATTTTAATGACCGAGTTGCTGGTCTGCAGCTTAATGGCCAGCATTTGAATCCAATGCATGGCAGGATCCCCTGTGGTGTTCTGGGCCTGGCGACTTCTTCTGAGTGATGCCGCAAGACCTCCTGGGGAAATCCTGTCCAGGCAATCCCAGAAGGCTGGGCGTCAACCAGAGGCATGACAGCAGAGGTGGGGGAAGGGATAAGGGGGTAGGGGCAGGATAGTGGAAGGGGTTACAAAGACGGATCCTTATGAGAACATCAGGGGACAGAAAGGGGCAGGTCCCCTGGGAGCCCAAAGGTCTATAACAACCTGGCAGGCCAAAGATGGGGGGTGGGGGCTCACCTCAAAAGTGAAGGAGAGGGAACAGGCTGCATAATTCCTTAGCATTTAATAGCATTTGGCACTGTAGAAATGGTACCAGGTGAATCTTCAGGACCCCTGATGAGCTGTTTAATTTATAAACCTTTCTATTTATCATGCTCAATTTTTTTTTTGACTGCTGTGGCATCTTGATGATAAATAAAATACTCCCGATGCTGACTTTAGCATAAGTAGGAATGCTCTGACTGGCCCTCAATGTTCTGCAATTGTCATTCATTTTTTAGGGGTCAGGTGTGGGATTTCCAATATTTATGGCTGATTCAAGATTTGAGCTGGGCACTTCTCTGAATCACTGCACCATGCTATCCTCAAAGCAAGAAAGCATCACCCACTCAGCCAGGAAGACAGCATAAGCAAGCTGTGACGTTTGTACAAGATATGGTTTTATTATGACAGTGCTCCGATACTGCAGCTGTCATAAGTTGGAATTGTTCAAAAGCAGTGATTTTCAACCACTGTGCAGTGGCACACTGGTGTGCCACAAATGGTCCACAGGCATGCCGAGGAAGTTTGGGGAAGGGTCATTTATGAATAGATGACCATCAGGGGATGTGAGGCCCCTACGGGCAGCATGGAGTGCCTTCTCAGTTATTACAAAACTGATGATGTGCCTTGACAATTTTAGTGCCTTAGTGTGCTGTGAGATGAAAAAGGTTGAAAATTGCTGTTCTAAATCATTATTCATTATGACACACATTTTGGTGGGAGAGTTCACTTGCTCTCTCTTCCCCCCCCCCCCCGAGAGCCAAGAGAAAATGACTCTGAGTAGGTGTGAAGACGTGTGAAAGAGTGAGCAAAACAGCATTTTGTGAACATTTTGACACCTTCCACAGTGGCAACTTTGTGAGCGGAGGAAGAGGGACAGATCATTACTACAGAAAGTTGCCCTAGAAATAGAGACGCAGGACCTGGCAGAACCAGGGGGAGTTAACATAAGAACATAAGAACAGCCCCACAGGATCAGGCCATAGGCCCATCTAGTCTTGCTTCCTGTATCTAACAGGGAGCACACCAGATAACAAAAGACCTCATCCTGGTGCCCTCCCTTGCATCTGGCCTTCTGACATAGCCCATTTCTCAAATCAGGAGGTTGCGCATACACATCATGGCTTGTAACCCGTAATGGATTTTTCCTCCAGAAACTTGTCCAATCCCCTTTTAAAGGCATCCAGGCCAGATGCCGTCACCACATCCTGTGGCAAGGAGTTCCACAGACCAACCACATGCTGAGTAAAGAAATATTTTTCTCTTGTCTGTTCTAACTCTCCCAACACTCAGTTTTTCAGTGATTTTCAATTGCTGGGCTCCAAACTCCTATGGCACACCTATGGACCTTTTGTGGCACATCAATGTGCTGTAGCACACCAGTTGAAAATTTTAATAGAGATTCAACTGTGATTCAACTCAGCATGACAGGTGTATCTGTGTGTGAAGGCAGCCCCCATGAGTCTGTGTGTGACACTCATGTGAACACTCGGTACAGTCACTTTTCGAAATGTGAGTTTGTCAATACCTGGTTCCGATGGACCCAACTTCCATGGTACTTCTGAAGTTGACATCCCAGAACTCACACTGAATGACACCTCCAGCAAATCAACCATAAATCATTGTCTCGATGGAATCGGAGAGCCAATGTAAAGAGTGCAGATGCTGGAATCTCCATTATCTCTGTACCCAAGAGAGGGGAAAAAAAGGTGTGTTTTGTGTTATTTTTGGTTTTATGGGTCTTGGGTAGAATGAATGATGCTTCAATGAATGGTGAGGAAAATAGAAAGTGCCCTCTTTATAGCCAGCTGAAGGCCAGTTAAAGTTCTCTCTGATGTGAGACCTTTTTGTATTTCTCGGGAATAAAACACTTTTGTATAGATTTCTTTTTCTCTCCCTTCACATTCCTCCTCCTTTAACAATAAAAAGTGCATTGTTCAAAGATCATAAAATGCAGCATCCAGGTCTTTCTTGCTGAGTTTGAGGGACAAGGCGTTGTCAAAACCACTGGAGCAGCCATTTTCAAACATCATGTCAGTGTGAAATGTGCGCAAGAGTGCCACGAGAGTTTGGAGCACAGCAGTTGAAAATCGCTCAAAAACTCTTCTGGGTTCTGCAGTTCTGTTTCTAGGACAACTGTCTCTAGTAATGAATTGTCTTTCCATCTTTCTCCACCACCTCTGTGGAGGACAATTGCCCCAGAAACAAAGACAAAGAACCCCCGAAGAGTCTCCTGGAAGCCGGGAATGACATCACAACAGGCAAAGACCATAGAGGTCAGTGGGACATAAGAAGAAAAATCTTGAGAATCGCTACACTGGAGGGTGACTCCCCAGAAACCTCTACTAGTACAGAATGCAACCACTGGGGTCCTTATAGGAGCAAGGGGATGAGACCATGTCACACCCCTGGTATTCCATTTTCACTAGCTACCCATACATTTCTGAGCAATCTCCAGTGTGCTGATGATGACCTATAATGCCCTAAATGCTTTCAGACACAGAAGCTTGAAGGACTGTCTCTTCTCTTGTCAGTCTGCCCATTCTGCAGGGTGCGCAGGTGAACCTGTTGCATGTGCCATCATCTTGTACTGTTCAGAGGTGGTGACTCGCAATAAGTAATTTCCTGTTGTGATGCTTGGCCTTTGGAACTCTCTTCCACTCAAATCTAGGACTGTCCTCCCTTTGCAAGCCTTCCTCAAGGGCCCCCCCCCATTTTTTTAATGCAGCACTTTTTATTAGTGTTTAGTTTGTTTTGATTGGCTGTTTTTTTGTGTCACTGGAGATCTTTAGAGGGAGATCTTGTGTCACTGCCTCTAATACTTTACCTCCCCTGGTATGGAATGTGCTTTCCATACCATTTGGTTGGAACCTGCAACCATTTGGGTTGCTCTTTCTTGTGCCTTTGCTTCTTTTTATTTTGAAACTGAGTTTGATTCCCTTTTCAAATCGGTGATCAAGACAGTTTCAAGACAGTGTTGCATAAAGACAGCCACTTTTTTCTCTTCCACACGATCCTTTTTGAGATGAGCCACTTAGAACTGCTCATACTTCAGATGTGGCTGTCCTGTGGATGTCACTCCACACAGTCACACCGAGCTGCCACTTCATCCTCAAGAGGTATGTTCTCCTTGGCTTGAAGCACCTTCACAAGTCTTCCTCCTTTCTCCACTGACTCGCTCTGAGATGGGTCACTGCCCTTCCTCATTCTGCAAACAGTCTTTGCTTGTGTGATGAATGGTGTCTCGTATGGCATCTACAGACATCCTACCTCATTGTGGCTTCGTTCTCTGGCCCTGCTAGATTCCTCTTCTCTCATCATTCTAGCCCATCTCCCCAACTGCTCTTCTCCGGCTGTTGAACCATTTTCAATGAAAGGCCTTCAACTTTCTTCCCCAACTACAGGTCCAACTACATATCCCATCTGTAGGCAACCTTCAGTCTCGAAAGACTATGGTATCGCGCTCTGAATGGTGGTTCTGGAACAGCGTCTAGTGTGGCTGAAAAGGCCGATTCGGGAGTGACAATCCCTTCCACACTGGGAGCAAGTGCAGTCTGTCCCTGGTCTGTCTCCCTGGCTATGGGCCTTCCTTCTTTGCCTCTTAGCCTCAGACTGTTGGCCAAGTGTCTCTTCAAACTGGGAAAGGCCATGCTGCACAGCCTGCCTCCAAGCGGGCCGCTCAGAGGCCAGGGTTTCCCACTTGTTGAGGTCCACTCCTAAGGCCTTCAGATCCCTCTTGCAGATGTCCTTGTATCGCAGCTGTGGTCTACCTGTAGGGCGCTTTCCCTGCACGAGTTCTCCATAGAGGAGATCCTTTGGGATCCGGCCATCATCCATTCTCATGACATGACCAAGCCAACGCAGGCATCTCTGTTTCAGCAGTGCATACACCCAGCCCCCTGATAAACCACAGCCTGAATCTCACATTTTTGAACATCTGCCCAGGTTATAATGTGTGCGCTGTTGCTGAATCCCCCAAAGACCCTGATTTTTCGGGGAGACATTGGCTCTTTGCAAAGCATGGCAATCACTCCCCAAGAGAACAGGGAATTAAAAAGTGCACATGTGTGGCCTGTAAGGCAGACATTCATCTCTGTCACATAACCAGATTTATGCTGATTTATGCCAGTGCCATGTGATGGAGCCATCCAAGTCCCTCTTGGATATACCCCAGGGGCAAAATCGCCCCCTTTGCCCACACGACCACACTGCATGGCTAATAGAGCAGTCCCATGGTACACTGGCATTTACTTTAATTGTGTAGCACTTGCCGTCCCTTGTCAATCACACACCCAGACCAAATGGTAGATCCCTCAGCTTTCCTCACCACGGAGGAACCATGTGTAGACAGCGCACCCAACTGGAGGCATGAGGAAACTGCAGGAGCATAACTATATTCGGCACATGTAAATGAAAAGGTACCAAGAAGGGCACTTTGGTTTTGGTTTGCATAGGAACTCTTACAGGGGCAAAGACAGGGCTTAATAGAAGAGAGGACTGAACAGCCTCGGAACATGATTGAGATCAGTGAATTGACACAGGCAACTCCTGCCAACATGAACATCCCCTAACTTCCTACAAACTCGTGATCTGCTTCACACACATCTCGTATCTCAGGACTTCTCATGACATGCATTCCAATGCCTGGCAGAGCCTGAAAGATGATGCAGAATCAGGGATATCTTGAGTGACCCCCACTCCACCCCATAACACCCAAGCCTAGCCATGACTGCTAAAAGGAACTGACATCAGGCACATGATATCTCTGCACACCAGGTGCTGGGGATGACTAATGGAGCAGGCTGTCCCCTCCATGCCCTGCTCCTAGGTTTCCTGGAAATATCTGGCTGGATCTGGAGAACCAGGAGGACGCTGGATTAGCTCACCTTTGTTCTGAAACAACAGAGGTTTGGGACTCAGTGGCGTAGCTCGAAGAGGTGTAAAGCACTAAGCTTTCCAGGCGCCTGAATGCACCATGCAAGTGGCCCCTCCCCCTCCCTTTCGGAGCCATTCCAGGTGGTGGGAGCAAAACGAATGCCAAAGAAGACCTAGAGAAGAAACAAGCACCTGGGTTTTGCTCCCATTGCTCAGAATGGCTCCAAAGGGGAGGGGGAGGGGCCACTTGCGCGGTGCATTCAGGTGCCTCCAAAACCTAGTGCTTTGCACCCCCTTGAGCTATGGCACTGTTGGGACCTTGGATTAGATGCTGGGATTAATCTTGTTGCTCAAATATTAAAGAATCTAACAGGTATACTTCTTAATAACATGCACAAAGCATGTTGCATCTTACTTTCTGTGAAGAAATGAAGGGCTGTCTCACACAATGCTATGACGTGTGCTCTAATTCTGCCAAAATTCTCTAATTTTGGTACATCTCCCTGCCCTGAAAGTCACTGCCCCCCCCTTAGGTCTTTTGGAGGGATGAGCAGGACTGCTTGAAAAGCCAGCCACTTGTATGCACACCTGTCCTACCAGATCCTATCAGGCTCCTAGATGCTCAGTGAAGTCCAGGGTGGGGAGAATGGGACAGAGACTGGAACAAGGGATGTGTGTCAAGGCCAGAAAGGGGGCAGTCTTGGTGGCAGCAGCTCCACAGATATCATATCCCCACTTCTTGGCTTCAATCCACCTTCTCAGGTCCACTCGGACTTGGACCAGCAAAACCGGCGGTGCAGCTCTCAGTAGACCCTTTGTAGAACCAGAGGCATACTCCTGGGCAAAGGAACAGATGTTCCCTTATCTGGAGGAGGCCTCTGGACGGCCCCCCTTCTCCCACAGGATGTAGCACGCGCTCTGGTGGCATGGCTACATCAGCAGGTGACATAGGAATGGGCTGTAGGGCATTATCTATGGACACTCAGTTCACGAACAATGCTGGCCAGGTCCATTGGGCTTTAACCCTCTGAACTGACATTGTTCCGTAGAACACCCTCAACAATTTCCTGTGGTCCCACTTTCTGGGGTAGATCAACCCCAGTGAGACAGCTGTCTTTTACGGAAGCCTGCACACATTTCTGACCTCCTCGTTAAGGAATCCTGGGAACTCAACAAAATGCCTTTTGGCACTGCTAACAACCCTGGTGACCACAGTTACATTGCAACTTTTCTGGGGGGCATGCTGAATCATGACCAAACAGAACCAGATGAGAATTCAGTGGCATAGCTAGAGAGGGTGCAAAGTGCTAACTTTTGCAGGGAGCCGCACTGTGGCATGCAAGTAGCCCCTCCCCCTTGGAGCCAGGCATTCGCCACCATTTTGCTCCCGCCACCCAGAATGGCTCTGAAGGAGAAGGAGAGTAGCCTCTTGCACTCCGCGATGAGGCTCCCAGCAAAACTTAGTGCTTTGTACCCCTTCTACCAAAGCCACTGTCAAAACAGAGAGTCCTGAGAACGTGGTTCACTGTAGGTTCAAGCCTCTTCAACCAGGCCCATCTAATTTCTAGGGTGGAGTGTGAGTCCCAACAGTTCTTTCATTCAAAGCTGGCAACCACTGAGGGCTCTGGACTCAGCTATCAAACTCTCTGATGCTACAGTCCGGGCACTACCCACCCTCCTCCATTTCACTGGGGTTTCGTGGAAAGGAAAATAAGGGTAGCAGTAACCTCAGATTTTTCCCTTCCTTTCCTCTGTTTGGTTTCTACTTGCCTTAAAAGAGCATCACTTTGAGCGATTGGTCAGATGCCGACATGAAGAATATGCACTAAAAAGCACTTTTAGAAAGATTTATAATATTAACCTCAGGCTATTTTTAAGTCACCGTCAATCTTTATGGAAGCCGAGTTGAGATGCATTTGTTTCCAGAGAGACAGCCAGTCTCTGTTACCTTTCATAAAAGAGAATTGAACAAATGGCTGTGGGTGAGACCGACTTAATGATCAGCCTGGTCTTGGGACTTCACATTGTCATTCTCAAATGGTCCATCAGTTCCCGATCTCACCAAGAAGAACCAATTGGTGGTGGTATATCACTCTCACAGCTAGAGCAGAGAGACGTTTGCAACGATTCAAAATTAGCTGAAATGTCCAGGGATGACAGTCAAAGTCTGGGTGCCAAAAATGCCTTTTAAAAGCTGGGAAAAAATTCAGTGCTTTGGACTTTGTTGACCTTTCTTTGTTGGTTTGGAATAAATCCATGACCAAACCTTACAAGCCAGGGGTTACTCAAGCTTCCTCCCACCGTGTCCCACCTGTTCTGTGGCGAAGGGTGCTGCAACCCATCTCCTTCTCTGGTGCTAGGCCTCCTCAGGTCACTTTAATGAACCTGGAAGTAAATCAGAAGTGATTTTCTGGCTGCTTCCGGAGGCCTGTGGAGGCCTTGCGCACCCTCCAATTGCATATGGAGGGCTCCAATTTGCAACCAACCTGAAGCAAGTTTCAGTAGGAAGGCCCAACTCAGGACCTACCAGACATGATGTCATGACCCACAGTTTGAGAATTCTGGTATAAGTTATCTCTTGAAAAATACAGAATACCATTGCAGGTTAAATGTCTGGTTCCAGATTCTCCGCAACTTCTCTGGGACTCCAGGTGACCCATCAACCCCCTGGTGAGGGAGCAACAACTGACACCACTTTGCAAAATTATGGGTTTGCATCCAGCCCACCTGCCATTCCCTGAGCCACCAAGGCACAATGTCGGGGACGACTCTCAACCTCCTGTGAATCCTCTCAGTCAGGGCTTGCCTTTGCCCAGACCTAAGTCCAACAAGAATTCCTTGGAAGAGGAGGAGGGAGACCCAACTTAACACCGCCCAGCACAAACTGCATTCCCAGGAAACCAACATCTCCTGAGTGACAGCCAAAGGCTCCCTCCCCAGGACACATCCCAACCCCAAAAAAGCAGTGATATCAATGGACTCGGCACCATGTTGCCAACCTCCTCCATGTTGCCAACCTCCAGAGCCAATGGGCTCCACCACAGTGCCAACCTCCTCTGTGTCGCTCTGGGCACTCAGGGACAGCAGTGATGATGGATCCTTTTGAGGCCCAAAATAGGCAATGGGGCTGCCCAATCCAAACCTTCACTTGTGCTGGTGCAGGTCCGCCAAGCCAGTTCAGGAATGTCATAAATGTGCCATAAGGCATGCTTGCATTGTGAGCCAGCTGTGCTGGCACAACGACATGCGCCGACTTGCTAGCACCAGATCCCACCCCTACACTGGCCGAGGAAGTTGAGTTTGTGCTGGGCAGCGCAGGGGCTGGGAGAGGATGGTGGGAGAGGGTTCTGGAAGTTGGGCGGGGGTGTTTCTGGGAAGAACGGGGGAGGATAGACCTGGAAGTGGCGGCGCATGTCATATCCTAACCCGCAGATCCAAGCAGCCCCATAGAGCAGGCCAGGGCTCGACACAGAGCAAGGAGAAAAATATCCCCTTAACGCAAGCCTCCCAATTTGCACTTGATTCAGCGCAGGCCATGAGGCCCGGTTGTACCAGCGCAGGTTAGGGGATGGAGGAGACAAGCACTGGGGAAGAGGAGGCAAGCTTTGCTGAGATGGAAAGAGGTGGCACGTCCTGCTCTACCATAAGAGAATTCAGGGTGGTTGACAGTTGTGAGTGCGACTGTTCCATGGGGAACCTCCCTGGCATAGCCTTGCAAATCACTCTAAGGCTGCAATCCTAACCACACTTTCCTGAGAGTAAGCCCCACTGAACAAACTAGGACTTACTTCTGAGTAGACTTGGTTAGGATTGTGCCCTGAGCAACATATCTCTGCCCTCTCTGCATCCTATGTGAGGCTGGTGCACAAGCCAGGCTCGACCAGATTCTCCTGGGCTGCCATTTGCCTCTCCACTTGTTTATTTTATACATTTGTGTGATCAATTTTTACCCTGCCTTTCCCTTTAACAAAGGGGTGTCCAAGGCAGTTGACAAAAATGTGCAGTGAAAATACAGTGAAATACAATATCAGCAGTGCAATAAAATAATGATTAAAAGACCAGAAGACACAGCATAAAACACAGCAGCAAAAGCAGATAAAACAACAGTCAAAAGCGGAAGTATAAAACAAAGTGCCATAAAACCATAAGCAGAAGCAGCATAAAAACTGAACACCAGTGCAAGTCAATGATCAGAGGTAGCGCATAACCCCAAAACAAACACATCCCCCACCACTCAAGCAATACACCAAAAAAGTCACACACACACCCCCGAAAAAAGTTTTCAGACCCCACAGGAAACCCTCCAGGAGGGATGCCAAATTCAAAAGGAAGGGAACTTCATAATTGCAGTGCCACCACAAAAAGGCCCTGCCTTTTTCATTGCCCCCTAACATTGTTAAATGGCAGCAAACAAAGGAGAACCCCTCAGATAATCTTAGAATACCAGCCAGAATGTATGGAAGAAGGTGGTCCCTCAAACACCCTTGACCTAAATTGTAAAGAACTTCATAGGTCAGAACCAGCACCTTCAATTCTGCTTGGAAATGAACTAGCAGCCAGTGTAGCTTCTTGAGCAGCAGCCCAATGGACATGCACTGCCAAGTCCAATTACCACATGGGCTGCCATGGGCTGCACTAATTGCAGTTTCTGGACAGTCTTCAAGGACAGCCCCACATAGAGCACATTGCAGTAATCAAGTCTTGAGATCACCAAGGAATGGATCCTTGTGGCCACATCCAAACAGTGCCAGACCCAGCCCTTTAGGTGCAGGACTGGATCTGGAAGCACCCCAAGCTGCACAGCTTCTCTTTCAGAGGCAGTGCTACCATATAAAAATATGGACTGAACTTCTTTTCTGGATCAGATGATTGGTAGTACCTCCGTTTTGTCTGGATTAACAGCCCAGTTCTATCCACACTTTCCTGAGAGTAAGCCCTATTGACTCTAATGGGACTTACTTCTGAGTAGACATGCATAGGATTGGGCTCTAAGTTGCTTATCCAGCCCACCACTATAAAACACCTATTCAGAACATCCACTGACTCTCTAGGATCGGAAGATAACCTGACATAGTGAGACTGAGCTGGATGTCATCCACGTACTGGTGACTTCTCATCCCAAATTCCCAAACAACCTCCTCCACCAGTTTCACGCAGAAATTAATCCACAGAAGGGATCAGAAGGAGACCTGCAGGTGTCCCAAATGTCACAGTTCATGGGCACTGTTCTTTGTAAGCTGCATAGCCCCGTGGCTGCACAAGTAGACTAGACTAGAAGCCCTGCATAGCTTCCTTTTTGTTGCTCTGGGGCTTGGTGATAATGACAATGTCATCGCTCAGCGCTCCTGAGGTGTTCCAAGCAGGTACATTAGGACTCTGAACTTCCCTCAACAGTTAGAGGAAACATTGGTCACAGGGCCAAGTAGCAGACCCTAGCAACACTTTCTTCACACTCACCTCTAAACAGGGCCAAAACCAGGACAGTACTATGTGTTCCAGACCCAATCCCAAGAGGCAGTTCAGAGAGATACCACGGTCAATGGTATCAAACACCACTGGGAGATACGGTGGAACCAACAGGGGTTATCTAGTCTACCTTTGTCTACTTCCCAACATAGATTTCCAACTAGGGTGACCAAGGCAGCTCCAGTCCTGAAATCAGGTTGGGGGCCAGATTGGAACAGGTCAAGATAATCAAGATACTAATGATTTTGGAATGATGTGGGTGGTGAAATGGGGGTTGCTAAATTTTGAAAATTCAATTATGAATCTCCAATTCAATATTTGGGGAGGTGGTGGTCCTGTTTTTTTTTTTTATGTTTTGGTTCAGAAATCAGTGGTGATCGGCCTATGCAGAACTTACTCTGTTTTCTGCTTCCTAGTAGTAAGACATTTAACAGTAATGTAAAGTGATGTTTTCTTTATTACAATTATGTTCATCAATTTACCATTAAAAATGATTTTAAATTACCCATCAACAATTGACAGGAGAATGCACAAAAACGCCAACATCTATAAAAATCCCAATATAATGCCTGAAGTATTCTGCTAACACATTATGGGTGCAATCCTGACTCGCCCATGGGCTGGCACAAATCCCTTGTGCTGGCCCAGAGGTGTTACAAAAGTGCCATAAGTCACTTTTACGCCTCCTCAGGAGTCAGGATGCCAGTGCACAGATGTGCGCTGGCCTCCGGAGGCTGAATCTGGTGCCATTGCGATGGGACTGTGGTGAGTTTGTGCCAGCCAAGTCAGGCCGGCTCAGGGGTCTGGGGAGGGTGGAATGGGGACATTCTGGGGTGGGGGGAGGGCGGGAAGTGGGTGGGCCTGTGGTTGACCCAGGGCTGGGTACAGGGTGGAGCCAGGATTCAGTAAGTCCAGATCCTAACCCCACACCTGGGTGACCCAGCACAGTGCCAGGCTACTTGAATCTGCGCCACCAATTTAGGTGGTGCTGTTGCCACATTACCCAGGGTAAGGGGAATTAATTCCCCTTGCCATGGGCTGAGCCGCAGCCAGTCCCAACCCTGTGCTGGGTACGGTTTGGGCCAGCCAGCCTGCCTGTTCCAGCGCAAGTTAGGATGGGGTTGCCTGATGAAAAAAAGAAGCTCATAACATTTGCAGTCCCTTAAATTTTGCCAGATAGAGACTAATGAAGCCCGTCAGCATAGAGCCCATCAGTGGTAGATGCTACCCTTTCTTGAACAAGCAGCAGGTCCTTTCCTGGGGTGTCCCCTGTTCTTTGCAGCTTCCTCCCCTGGAAGTTGGCAGGCACAACCTCTCTCTCCAAAGATACATTTCTCTTACAAGACCAGTGCAGGTGAAGAGGTTCTATGTTTTGCATATATCTGCAGAAAAAAAGTCTTTAAATGCTTACTTAGCAATATATTCACACCAATTGTTTGGGGTAGAAAACTTCTGAATCTGCATATATAAATATTATTATTATTTTTTTTTACCTGTGGGGTTAACCATGAGGAATTTAAAAAAAAAAAATAGAAAAGAAAGAAATGGAAATCAAAGCAAACTGTGAAGTTGGGATAGGATGAAAATGATAACATCTGTCCATCCCTACTTAGACATTTTTTCCCAATTCTTTAGATTTATTTTTAGATTTGAGTGATTTTTACTTGGAACTGTTTTAATTGTAAGCTGTCTTGGCTAAAAGGTAACCTGTATACAGGTCAGCACTCCTTATCTATGGGATTTAGATCCACGGATTTGACCCAGCGTGGGTCAGGAAGGTTTCCCTGTACTTTCCAGATGCAACCAGAAGTCTCTTCCAGTCACATCTGGAAGGGAGGCATTCTGAAGCCTGGGGACGCTGTGCAAGGTCTCCCTTGGCCTCAGAAGGCATCTGGAAGGCCTTTGAAAGGCACTTCCTGTTTCGTTCAGTAACCGAAAGTGCTTTTTGGAGGCCTCCAGTCAGGAAGGCCTTAGTCTTTCTGCACTTCAGGTCTCCCAGATGCAACTGGAAGACTCTTCTGGTCACGTCTGGTCCCCCCTCCCAAAAGTATACAGCACCCACACTGTCAGTACATGCTATGATCTGGAAGGGGATATGATTGAGCCCCAGATCTCCCATCTGCAGTTTTACTGGATGTCCACTGATTGCAAGGAAAGAGCATGTCTCAAATCTTTTCTTGCCTTTTGTGTGTGTGTGTGTGTGTGTGTGTGTGCGTGCAGTAGGAAGCTTTATTTTATTTTATTTTACCTGCAGTTTGGAGCCTACATTGTCTATCATTCAGCACTCTTTTGGCTAGTCCAGGTGAAACAGACACTGTAGCTCCCCAATCTGAAATGAAGGTGTCATTTAGTGCATTTGTGCGTTTTGTACATGAAGAATGCCATTGGAATCCATCTCCATTTATTAACTGAAGCTTCCTGTTAAATGGGGTGGAAGGGTGGAAAACACTCATGTTGAAATACTGTTCAGTTGAAACAGGGATGGAGACTGGCAATGTGTCAAGTCACGTCATTTGACCCAAGGTATGGTACTCAAGAGGAGGTACCACATTTGGGAAAGTTATGGAAACCAAGTAACTTAATTAGGCCCAAATGGGCATATTCCAGAGGCTAGTTTAGGACATATCCCAAGGAGGGTATCTGCTTGGAAGGCAGGGATGATGGTTAAATAGCAACATCTCTGCGGTTGTTGCCCTGAACTTCTGTGGCTCTCTTTTCTCCCCACTGGAGCATCCCTGGAAAATGAGATCTGTTTAGATTGCAGTTTCTATGACCTTAAAATAGTCTTTACTGTCCTGGAACTGTGCGCTAATCAGCACATCTTTGCAAGACGGAGCTGCTCTGTAGATGCTCCAGTGATGCTACAAACGCCCAATCAGCGACTTCTGACTGCACTTCTTTTCTTTCTCCTTCCTTTTTTTCCTCTTTGGCTGCCTACAAACACACAATGGGTTCGTTTCCCTTCTGAAGGCTCCAAAATGACTAATTCCTCCAACATATTTCAGCACATCCTTAACTGCTAATTGAAGTCTGTGCACAAGGCGGGGAATGGTACGCACCGATGAGATCTCCTCTTGCAATAATGTGCAGAATCCGCTCTTTATCTTATTCATTGCCGGAGCCTCATCTGTTGCAAGTCCAATCAATTTTTGTAGCTTTGAAAAGATATGTCCTCTTTTAACTTTCTCTGTGCCAAAGAAACGAAGACGGGAGAGAGGGGGGAAAATTAAGCATTACCTTTTCGTAGCAGGGAAATTTGATTGCTTTCAGAAGACTCTGGAAAGAAATGTTGTTGACATTTTTTTGCCCGAGTCTCTGCATGGCAATAAGGTATGATGGCTGATTTATCAAAGGGAACGTTCTCATCAAGAGCGAGCGAGAAACAGAGAGAGAGACAGTGCGAGAGGGAGAGAGAGAGAAAGTTCATGTCGCGCAAAATGAGCTGCTAATTTCTTTGTCATTTCCCTGACAATATGGTCTTGGAGCAGCTGTGATTAGAACAATGGATGTTCCCAAAACTGCGTTCCACTTAACTTTTGGAACTCTACAAGGTCATCATGTCAGGGGGGAAAAACCGAGAAGAATAGACTTTTTCCCCAGGGTGGGTTGTGAGGAGGAGGAAGAGAAGGATGAAATGGGAAGTCAATATGTTGTCTCAAGGAATTATTCAGGTTCTTCAGTGATTAGGTCTTGAATAAAAAATGGTAAACAAAGAAGGAGCGCTCAGTTATTGAACTAAGAGGCCATCAGCCTGATTGAGACCTTGGTGTAATTAAACGGGACTGCTCTCTCTGGTTTGAATAAGTTTAGCTTCAGGCTGAAAAGACAATGGCTGAAGACAGACAATAGGTTTTTAAGAGACTTGAGTAGAGGCTACACTTCCATGGCCTAGGGATGCTCCCTCCCATATATTCACATATTCCTTCTGTTCCACTGTCTCCTCCAATCAAAAGGCTTTGGAAGCATTAAAACAACCTGGCAAAGCTGTTTGCTACAGGTGATAACAACGCCACCTTTCAAAGAATTTTGTATCTAAAGTTAATGGAATATTCCGACTTGCCCAGGGAAGAATCAAAGTTCTGAAAAGGACCAGCCTGAATTCTCGGTGGGATTTTGAACATCCCAGGTTGCCTTCAGAATTCATGTCTTCTTCCAAATTGTTCAGGGTCCAGGGTCAAAATGCCACCCATTTTTCTGCCACATTTTGATAATTGTGGGTGGGAGGGGGTCTTTCTTTGGCAGCTCTTCCTGGTGACTGGAAATTGACAGACAGTTGTCATTTTTATTTCCCAGGAGTCTACTGGAAAATGACACCATGGAGCATTCTTCCCATTAGGCATTCTGGGAAATAAAACAGTGGCTACCAACCGCTTAGAGAATCACCTCCTCCACTGCAAAACCACTGTGAAAGAGGGAGTTCAAAACAAACAGTTCAACTATGTTCCTTTTTCTTCCTTATTTTTGTTTTGTTCTACACCAGGAGTGACCAAACATTTTGATAGGAGGGCCACATCATCTCTCTGACACAGTGTCGGGGGCCCAGAAAAAAGAGAATTAATTTACATTTCAAATTTGAATAAATTTGCGTAAATGAATATATTAGAGATGGAACATATGAATGAAGGTCTTGCAATAGCTCAAGGCCTATAAGATGCCTTGCACAAAGCAAAACTGACCTTTCCTTTGCTGCTGCTGTAGGATCACAGACGTGAAACAGCAAGCAGTGGAGGGAGCCCTTGTCCCACAGCTCATGCAAGAGGTCGAACAGTTGGCCGTCTCACTGAGAGCAGTTGCATCAGTCTCGTACAGGCTCTAGCAAGTCTCAGGAGGGGCAGAGTCTCACTGGAGACTGGGGGCTCCCCGTGGGCCAGATTAGGGGTCCGTGAGGGCCGCAAGTAGCCCCGGAGCCAGGTTTTGAGCACCCCTGTTCTACACAAATGTTTTTCTACAAAAAGACCCACAAAATCTCACAAATTTTCATTCTTGAAATTGAAAGTTTGAAATTGAAGCTTTTCTTTCTTTCTTTCTTTCTTTCTTTCTTTCTTTCTTTCTTTCTTTCTTTCTTTCTTTCTTTCCCCAGAACTCTCAGGGAGGGCAAATGAAGGATCCATGGTAAGTATACTGCACAAAGTCTGGGTTATAAATTCAGGTTTGCCACCATCTCTGTCCATTTCTGATGGAAGAGAAAATAAAGATGGACCTCTCTGTTTGCTCATTTCTGGCATGAGGTGACACCAGTTGCATTAATCCATGCAGATGAATGTATTGGAGATGATTTATCATGCCCTGTCTTTGGTGGTGCATAACCCGCATTCCAAAAAATCTCCTTCTTTGCAATTAACAATGGCCAGCAAAGCTTCTCTGTTCATTATGCAGCAGTACACACTCAGGCACCAGGAAAAGCCAAAGAATCCTTGGGGATATATATTTCATTTTCATCTGTTTTGATGGATTTCCCGGCTCCTCTCTGATCTGCATCGTGTAAGTTGGGATCTCAATTAGCATTGGTTTGGGGCACTTTGGTGGTTGGGCTGCAGCGATATTGATCTGTCATAATCCGAGAGCCTCTTCTCACAGCTCTCGTTGCCGTCGGGGAAAGAAGCTCGGAAGAAAATGTGACCGATGCAGTAATTTGGAGGAGAGGTGAAAAAAAGAAAAGAAAGACTCCATTATGAAATTGGTACATGGCAGAGCTGGAATTAATTTTTGAAAAACGAATAAAAATGGAAGCAAATGGGTATCTCAGCGCATGGGGGGGGGCTGGCGCATAGGAGCTTCATGTGGCCCAGTCCTATAGCCAGATTTCCATCCAAATACAGCTTCTCCTGTATTACGCAGTCGCCTTCTTGCAAACCTCCCTATACACTGAGGTTATTTACAGCTCTGGGCCTTCCTGCCTCTTGAGGTGAGAGGGGTCACTATCAGGAGTAGGACTATGGATTGTCTTTTGTAAATGTTGTGTTGGCACAACACAGCATTGTGCCCTAGAACCAATGGATACAAACTGCAAGAGAGAAGATTCCTGACGCTAAGGGAGGTTTGGCAGTGGAATAGATTGTCGAGAGAGGTGGTGGACTCTCCCTCACTGGAGACATTCAAGCAGAGGCTCGACAAGCACCTGCGAGAGGTGCTCTAAGAGGATTTCCTGCCTAGGGCAGTGGGTTGGACTAGATGACCTATCAGGCCCCTTCCAACACTATGATTCTATGATTGGTGTTGAATGTGAATGCTGAAAAAAGCCCAGCTGATCTTTGTCACGGCTCCTCCTGATTCCCCTCACCTCTCCAACTTTATCTTGTGGAAGAGAGAAAAAGTAGCATAGGATGGACGCTGCCTCCAAAAAGACCAACACCTCTGAGCAGGAAATGATGGGCAGATCAGTATTTTTTGGCTGATGCAGGTTGGGCAGGGTAGTGGCAGAGAGAGATCCAAACTCCATTCTGGGGTGGGCCTGGTTCATAGGACATTGGACCCAACTTGAAAAGCGGCTAGAATTTTTGATCGGGGAACCCATATCTCAAGGTCTCTGCCTTAAAATCTTGCACCATCCCTGCTCCAATCCTACCAGCCTAATCTCAGGGTCCTATTTTATAGATAGATAGATAGATAGATAGATAGATAGATAGATAGATAGATAGATAGATAGATAGATAGATAGATAGATAGATAGATAGATAGATAGATAGATAGATCCCTGCTCCTGTGGCTTCCTATTTTGACTATCTCAGACCCACTCTTGCTTCCTGAATATGCTAAAGCTCTTTGAATTAAATGCCAAAAAAGGGGAAAAAAAAACAATGAAAGGATGAAACTGTAAAAGGAACAAATGAAGGGTAAAGCTGGGATTCCAATTTTAATGAAGCAAGCAACCTTTTCTTACAAAGGCAAACTCACCCCGAGTCCTTGACAACCTCGGTTCAAACATGCATTTAATGCCTTCTTTAATATAATTACTTTCATGCCCAAATTAAACACTTTCTCCGTTGTCACCTGGGATGTAGCTTAGAGGATTCCTTGCCTCCCCAGTACCCCGTGCTCTCGGCAAGCTTGAAGAAGGCAGCATTGATTTTCCAAACGTGTCACTGAGCAAATACAGTATTTAGCCCCTGCTTGATTCTTTGAATCATTCCGTGCTATTCCCAGATAGCCACACGCTCATTATAAACATAAACGGTTGACATAACAAGTCAGACCTGTCCACCATCTCGCCCAATACTGTCCATGCTGACTGGCCACTGCCTCAATGGCATAGCTAGAAGGGGTGCAAAGCAGTAAGTTTAGCAGGGAGCCTCGCCGTGGCATGCAAGTGGCCCCTCCCCATCTCCTTCAGAGCCAAGTGTATCCTCCAATTAGCTACCCCCACCCAGAATGGCTCTGAAGGGGAGGGGGAGGGGCCGCTAGTATGATGCAATGAGGCTCCCTGCAACTTATTGCTTTGCACCCCCCTCTAGCTATGCCACTGCACAGACTAAAGTCTGTCTCATCCTCTGATCCTCAAACTGAAGATGCCAAGAACATAGTCTGGAACATTTTGCTTGCCCTGATTCTCTCCTATGCTCAGCCAATAAAATTTTGGTGGATGACACAATTCCACACGTACTCTGCAAATGTGTGGGAGCTCCTTTCTGTGTGCCCATCCTATATGCCAGTGGATCCCAACCTGGGGTACATTTACCCCCAGGGGTACTTGCCAGGATCTTAAGGGGTACTTGAAAAAGAATTGAATAATGGTCAAAAAAGGCAGGTCTGTATTAAAATGCCTTACAGGGTTGGCATCAGACTGCCTTGCGGGGCTAATGTGAGGGGTACAATTTATGGAAATGGGTTGCCAAGGGGTACCCAAGTGAAAAATGCAGGCATTCGGACACAGCCTCTTCTACAATGGGCCAACCAGGGACCAGGCAGTGATGGAGAGGTAAGTAAAATACTTGTCTACTTACCTACTCCAACACAGCATAGTCCCTAATGGGTTTCTTTGACTCTGCACCAGCTCTTTGGCTGGCATAAATCTGAGCAGGTCCAGGAGAGATGTGTTGAGGTTGGACTGGGGGTATAGGATATTGGCAGAGCTGATGTCACCAATCTCCGCCCTCAACCTGCCCTCAACACATCTCTTGGCAGGTCCGGATCTTCACCCCAATCCTCCTTCAGAATGCCCCCTGCGAATTCCCCTGCTCTGGTGGGGGGGGGGGGGGGCTGTGTGCTTCAATGGTATGCATTCAGTGTAGCTAGCTGTTTGTGTTGAGAGTACCAGCCTATCCTCCACACACGGTCACTGCAGTTGCACCAACAGCCTGGCCCTTGTGCTGCCAGGACAAAAGTACTGCCAGGACAAGGCTGGAAAAGATTGAGCCCTAAGTCCTATTGGACTTACTTTTGAGTAAACTTGGCTAGGCTAGCATTCTAATATGCCTCATATGTATTATGAGGTATTAGTGATTTCTTTTATCCCACTTTTTTCCATTCTTATACAGTCACATTCTTATATAGTGAGAAATCTGTGCACTCTGTTCCCGCGGATTTGCTTATCCACAAGCGTGCAACTCACCTTGTGCCATCTGCTGAATGTCCTTGGCTCTCCATGGTCATTCGTTGCATCCACAGCCATTTCTAAAGCTCCTAAACCATCCTGAAGCTACTTAAGGCAGCCCATTTTGAAACTATCCGAAGCCATTTTGAAACATCTGCAGCAATTCTGAACCTATCCATAGCCATTTTTATCCTGATCACCTAATTAAAAAGGTGATCGTAGTTTGTTTGAGCTGGCCGGGACACGAGAGTCCCTGCCCAAGGGGGAGGGGAAGGGGGCTGGGTTTGGCAGCTATGGTGGACCTTTTAAAAGGGCACGAGACTCGGCCCTCTTCCTCCTTTGCACGTGGCCACCGTCTGAGTTTAACTGGTCGCTGTTTGGGGCTGGGTAGGAATTTTTTGCTTCCTGCCAAGATTGGCCGAAGGACAGGCAGTTTTTTCGCCTACCCCAGACTGTTATGGGCCAGGGGGTTACACTCCCCCTGTTTGCAAGCTGCCATTGGTCACTTTAAGAGGGCAGGTGGTGCAGGTTAGGAGGCGTGAATGGGACTTTGGCATGCACCTTCAGGTGGCATAGGCAGGGCAGAACCCTATTTCAGTCCTCAGGGGCTTGGCGGCACGAGGACGTAGACGGGGCCCTGGCCGGGACCGCGGGGCACACCTCAGAGGCTCAGCGGCTCGAGGTGGCGCAGTCTGCGGTCCAGCTGCCTTCCCCTTAAGGGATAGACATGGATGAGACACGCCGCCCAGCAGCGAGGTGCGACTCGGAGTCGGGTGCATGCCCGCCTCGGGGCAGAGGTTTCTGGTACCGCCCAGAGGTCCCTCCCTGCACCACAGGAGCTTTCGCTGCCTCGGATGCTGCAGGTCTCAGCTTCTGCTTCTCTTGGTAACATGAAATAAAGTGGCCCTTTCTCCCATATCTGTTGTCTCGAGTGTTCATTGGACAGTGCGGAAACAAACCCATTCGTGCCCAGCCCATAGGTGTACACATTTGTTCCCTGCTGCGTATATGCAATGTTGGGCAGAAATGGCTGAAGCATCCACTGCCATTCTGAAGCTATACAAGCATTCAGAAATATCTGCAGTCATTTAGAGGCATCCAGTGCCATTTTGAAGCTATCCTCATCATTCTGGAGCAATCTGGAACTATCACGGGTTACAAGCCATGATGTGTAATGTGCAATTTTAGAAGTGGGTTACCTCAGAATGCCAGATGCAAGGGAGGGCACCAGGATGCAGGTCTCTTGTTGTCTTGTGTGTTCCCTGAGCCATCTGGTGGGCCACTGTGAGACACAGGAAGCTGGACTAGATGGGCCTATGGCCTGATCCAGTGGGGCTCTTCTTATGTTCTTATCTACTGCTGGGATTCCTGACCAGGTTAGAAAACACTCTCATGAAGACATGTAAAGTTGTTGGTTTTGTTGTATGGTCATAATGGGGGTGACATGATGAGCTTGTTGCACCTCCACAACTCCCACTGCACTAATGTCCCAGAATACATGGGATGCTCCTATAGTATCTCCTTCATCCCAGAGATGTGGATGAGAAGGAGAAGGAGAGAGATTAGCTCCCTGTGATAGAGAGCAGCAGGAATCACCTTCTGCTCAACTCCAGCAGATCAGGCAGGTACAGATCTTCTGCCCAGTCTTGCAGTAGAACAGTGAGTAGAAGTATACAGTTATAATTCATCTTTGCTGTCGGGTTAAACTTATTTGAACTCGTAGAACCTGCCATACTTTGCCAGGACAGGACATCCAAATGCTCCTTGAATTTCGTGTTAGACTGAATGGGTTAAAAAAAGCAAAAAGAAAAAAAGAAAAAAAAAAAGTCCTTTCATCCATCCATCCATCCATCCATCCATCCATCCATCCATCCATCCTCTCTCTCTCTCTCTCTCTCTCTCTCTCTCTCTCTCTCTCTCTCTCTCTCTGTCTTAACTGGAACCTATGGTTGTTGGTATCAGAGAGGCCATTCTGTGCACACAAGCCAAAGCAAACTTTCAATGACCTTTGAGAGCAAGGTAGGATATGTGCAAAACCTCTCATATTATCTCTAGGATTGCGGTTGACAGATAGAGCCTGATTGACTGAAAATCGATGTGATCAGATGTTTTTATGGATTATAGTGGCCTTGGCTAATTACAAAAGATTGTCTTCTCAGATCTAAGCATTTTCAATGTAAGAGCCAGGCAGATACGTGCAAGGCTTAATCTGCAGACTTGACAGTTTTTTCCTAATTGCCTTTTGTAAGGGAAGCAACTGGATCATCTATGAAGTCTGGGGGTCTGGTTGCAACAGATGAGTCATTCATTTCTTTGAGGCATGAGCAGAACTCTCAGGTGTCATGGGTGAGATCTCACCACCTCCCACTCTGCTACTGACACTCAGAACATGCCACCCAAAGCCCTTATCACACCTTGCCTCACTTTGCCTCCCAGCTTTAGGTTTGGAGTGGGCTGGAAAATTGGAACTGAGATCTAGCCTTCTCCTAGTGATTAATAGTTCAATTAAAAACATCCCGGCTTGAAGGCCATGGTCCAACCTGAGTGCCTTTAGCCAGACGTTTCGCCCCCAACTGTGGAGGGCAGTCTCAAAAGTTCCCTGAGATCACCTCTGTGCCATTCCTCCATCCTAGAATGATGCAAGGTCCTACTGATGCCTAGGTAAGTTTTCAATTAGTCCTAAGTATTAGGTTTTCTATTAGCCAGACAACCACCCACTTGCTACCATGAACTATGAAAATGGGAGCACTGCTTTCTTTTCCTTGCTCTTTCCCTGTTAAAGTGAGAGCACCATTTGCTCTCACCTTGGCTCTCTCCCTGTTATGTTACCTGTGTCTGTTGTGTTCTTAAGGGCCGGGAGACAGGCATTACTGGTACTTAGTGTTTGCTCCTATTCTATTCATGTTATGTCAATGCTTTGGTTTTTCTATTGCTTCTCTAGCGATACAAGTCTGGGAATGGTTTTCTGCAGATCACACCCAAGTCTGATCGAACTTCATCTCACGTTCAGTTTTTTAGAAAATACACCGCCAATTTCTCCACCTACCTGACTTGGCCTAGTTCTCACTCAGGACATTGAGATTTGCCTGGAATGACTACCCATAATGCTTCGATCGTGCCACATCCCATATTTCCTTCAAATCCCTTCTCCAAACCTATATTTTTGGGCCACTTCCTGATTCCAATACAAAAGGGCCAGCAGGAAACAAATGATATTCCCTCATTTCTGCACAGGAGAAAGTCTTTGAGTAGGCGGAAAGTAGACCAGTTGGGTTCCATCCATGGCAGACTGGATGGAGGTGGTGGCAATGGCAGACATGGGGTAAAGGACACCCCAAATCTGTTGCCCTGCCACCCCACCCCCCACATTCTGCTACGACATCATCTCACCTAATGCATGGACCACCCCGGTGGTGACATCAGAATGGGCTGCACACAGATTAGAGACGGATATGCCCTCAGCTTGGCATTCTCTCCACTGTGCCTTCAAGGCCTGGCTTTTCAGTGCTCACCTTGTGTCTGTGGAATCAACGCGGCACGACTGTTTTGTTCCAGGCCGGTTCCTCTGCCATTATGCCACAGAAGGACCTGCTCCGTCCTCCTTCCCTTCGATTTATCATTTTTACCACACTTCGCTGTGTGAGAGTTTCATGGCAATTTATGTCATTACACAAATTATACAAATTGCCATTAACTGATGTAATGTACTATAAAGAATTGGAAGCATGAAGAAAAAATTATTTGAATTTTTCTTCTGCATGTTTGCATTGCTTTATGACTTCATTTATCAATTCTGTTAATTGAAATTTATATCATTAGGATAAAATGCAGTGGGGTGCCTTTCCCATCTTTTGTTGGCCTCATTTTCTAAATTACCATCTCCTTTTTTTTTCTCATTGAGCCATAATTGCCAGATCTGTCCCCTGTCTTAGGTGATAGAAGACTGGGATTCCTTCTCCCCTTATCACTCACCTCCGAGTTGCGGTCTATCAGCATTGTATTTAGGTGATTGTACACACAGTGCAAAACACTCATTTAAACATGAAAAAACATGCATTTATTTATTTTTATTTTTTCACCACCCTTCCTCCAAGGAGCTCAGAGTGGTGTACAGTGTTCCTCCGCCTTTTTTCCTCACGACAACCCTGTGAGGTAGATGAGGCTGAGTGATAGTGACTGGCCCAAGGTTACCCAAGAAGCTTTACAACTGAGCAGGGATTTGAACCTGGATCTTCCAGGTCTAGACTCCCAAAGCACTACACCATCATAAGAACATAAGAACATAAGAACAGTCCCACTGGATCAAGCCATAGGCCCATCTAGTCCAGCTTCCTGTATCTCACAGCGGCCCACCAAATGCCCCAGGGAGCACACCAGATAACAAGAGACCTCGTCCTGGTGCCCTCCCTTGCACCTGGCATTCTGACATAACCCATTTCTAAAATCAGGAGGTTGCGCATACACATCATGGCTTGTACCCCATAATGGATTTTTCCTCCAGAAACTTGTCCAATCCCCTTTTAAAGGCATCTAGGTTAGACACCAGCACCACATCCTGTGGCAAGGAGTTCCACAGACCAACCACATGCTGAGTAAAGAAATATTTTCTTTTGTCTGTCCTAACCCGCCCAATACTCAATTTTAGTGGATGTCCCCTGGTTCTGGTGTTATGTGAGAGTGTAAAGAGCATCTCTCTGTCCACTCTGTCCATCCCCTGCATAATTTTGTATGTCTCAATCATGTCCCCCCTCAGGCGTCTCTTTTCTAGGCTGAAGAGGCCCAAACGCCGCCATCCTGGCTCTCCCCCTTGCACCACACCAGAAATTGGAATGGACACAGATCGTGTAGGAGCTTCATGACTTTAGGAGCAGTTGCCTGACCAGATTTGCAAGGCAAAAGAGAGTCCCTTAACGCCTCCTTCTTTGTTTATATTGCAATACAGCAAAGCATCAGGCACAATTCCAGCTTCTGGGCAAGTGTTGTACTATGTACAAAGGATGCATTTCTGCTTTGCAAAATCTACTAGGAGTCGGGGTCGTCCAATTAAATTGATTGGCAAGTCATTCAGGACAGACAAAAGTCTGCACTTTTTTAACACAACACAGAATTAATGTGTGGAATTTGCAGCCAGGAGACGTGGTGATGGTCGTCATCGTCATCATTATGACTATTATTAATTTCTCAAGCTCTTAGCAATTAAGGTGGGATACACATATGGTGTTGTATGGTCTGGTGGGGGGTGACAAAGCAGCCAGGGAGAGGTAAGTGTTTTTCAGTTATCCTTTTGTAAGCTGCCAGGCCATCAATGGATCTCCTCAGATGTATACCAGTTATTTTTCTGGCATAAGGGAGGAGAGGCAGGGAGTGTGCTGGGCAGAGAAAACTGGGATAGCATCCCTGCTTGTGCTGCTGTCACTGGAATCCATGCCTTCTTGCCTCATCCTGCCCCCTCCCCGCCCCTCCCCACTCCAAATCTCCCCCAAACTGCCCAGATGACTCACTTTCCTGGTACCTTACCTGCTCTGAAGTAGGCTGGGTCCATCTGTGTTGGCATATGGGGCCACTTGCGCCAGAAGCTCCAACACACCCAACAGCAGTGCCCCATTTACCACACTGCAGACATATTTATGACAATGATTGCAAGATCATCAGTGCCCAAAAGGATTGGGCTATGAGTGTTCCCTTTCCATCTGTGTGTCAACATTCCCAGCACCATCCCTGCAAGTATGCACAAGCTTGCAGTTAATACAGAAAGATATACAATGAAATGGGGATAAGGCAAGTTAATGAAAGAGAAGTCTATCAATGGCTTCTAATCATGATGGTGACATAAGATCTCCATGATAAGAGGCAGAAGAAGACCCCACCAGGAAGGACTGTTGCCTCCCTCTCCTGCTATGGTTGCTATGCTCTGTTGATATAACCCCACACCAGTATTAGAAGAGGAACAGTCTCTAGGGAACTTCATAAAAACAAGACTGTGGTTTTTTTGTGAGCCCCCTTCTTCCCAAATGGGTTTAAGAAAATGGGGCAGTGAGGTCAACTACACAAATCCAGTGCTGATCAGTGAATACTATGGTATTTCTACAGAAACTTAAATACTTGGGGACATCTCTAGGAAAATATACACACTGCCAGTGGGGTAGCTAGAGGGGGTGCAAAGCACTAAGTTTTGCAGGGAGCCTCAGCGTGGTGTGCAAGTGGTGCCTCCCCTTTCCCTTCAGAGCCAGGCCCTTAAGCTCTATCTCCTCCAGGCTAAACAGACCAATAGCACAAACTATGCAGGTTTACTGAAAAGATCTTCTCTGGATCTTCTCTGGCGTTCACCTCTGTTTTGCTCCCACTGCCCAGAATGGCTCCAAAGGGGAAAAGGAGGGGCCACTTGCATGCCACAGTGAGGCTCCCTGCAAAACGTAGCGCTTTGCACCCCCTCTAGCTATGCCACTGCACACCACACATGCCAAAAGTGGAACATTTGGATTCCTGAGAGCTGGGTAGGAGGAGGAAGCCTTGAGTGAAACAGGAGCGCCTGATTGCTGCATTTCACAATTTCTTGGAGAGACCCCCAGTTCCCTGGAGAAGAGTTGCTTGTGTTGGTTTGCTGATCTTTCCTGTTAGCTTATGGTACCAGAGGGGGAACATATGTCTCTAGGTTCAACAGCTGTTCTTTTCACTCCACATTAATGCTGCAGTTTGTGAGGTATTAATAAGTGGAATGAGAAAAGTGCATTCAATTTAGAACTGATGGGGCAGGGGGGAATCATGATGGGGAAAATGTTGCTGGCTTGTCAAATATGTGTTAATGTGGAGGGCAAACTTGAGAGAGAATTGTCCACCTTTGCTGTTGCCCTCTATTCCTAGTGTGGATGCATACATCTTTCTGGTTGGAAGTCCTGATCCCAATTCATGGGTCTTGCCAAATGAGTGTTTTGTTGGGAATGATAAGTATCTGCTAAGGAAAAGGGGGTCTCCTGGAATAGTCTCCAGGGAGCCGAGAAGAAAAGAAGGCTCCTTCCCCATGCTTTGTGTAAAGTGAATCCACCCAAGTTAGAGCAGTGATTCTTTCAAAAATGGCAACAGCAAAACAGGCAGAAGGCATTTCATTCATGGTTCAGTTTTCCTTTCTCAGATAGTAGATTCTTACAGAAATATGGTCATAAGAACATAAGAAGAGCCCTGCTGGATCAGGTCAAAGACCCATCTAGTCCAGCTTCCTGTATCTCACAGTGGCCCACCAATGCCCCAGGGAGCACACAAGACACAATCTGCATCCCGGTGCCCTCCCCTGCATCTGGCAATCAGAGACAGCCTGCCTCTAAAACCAAGCGCTTGCACATACCTACTGTGACTCGTAACCCGTAATGAACTTTTCCTCCAGAAATTTGTCCAATTCCCTCTTAAAGGCAGCCAGGCAAGATGCCATCACTACTTCCTGTGGCAAAGAGTTCCACAAACTAATTACATGCTGGGTCAAATTCAAGTGTCACCCTATTGTCCTTCTTCTTTGGTTACTGTTTCTTTAATTGCTTGATTCAGTGCTTCCCAAACTGTGAGCCATGGCTTCATGGGCAGCTGTGGAAACCAGCAAGGGGAGCAGCAAAACCCTCGCAAAAACAAACAAACAAAACTCACTGCAATATATAATGTATAGCAGTGATTCTCACACATTTAGCACTGGGACCAACTTTTTAGAAAGAGAAACTGTCAGGACCCACCGGAAGTGATGTCATGACTAGAAGTAACAACATCAAGCAGGAACATTTTTAACAATCCTAGGCTGTAATCCTACCCACATTTGCCCAGGAGTAAGTCCCATTTATTTTCATTGTTAAAAGAATATACATAGTAGCTTGTTAAAAGCATAGGTCTGTAACGTTTCCCCAAATGCAGTCACATGCCATGGTAGCTTCAAGCCTAATATATTAAAAATAAAATATTGAAATTGAATGAAGACCCACCTGAAATTGGCTCGCGACCCACCTAGTGGGTCCCGACCCACAGTTTGAGAAACACTAATGTATAGGATTGTAGTTATGGCCAATCACCCTGCAGGTCAATAAAACCACCAGTCAAAAACGTTTAGGAACCACTGACTTTATTCAATGCAAGGTCCCAGATGTCTTTTCATTCATAAGCAGGTTCGTATCTATGAGGTTACGGTCTTCACAATATTTTGTCTTCACAATGTTTAAATTTGCCACACCCCTTGCATTTTGCCCTTATCAGCACTGCATCATAGGTTGTGTGATCTTACCACTACAGGAACACTTCTTCTCTATCTGTCCTCTTGAAGCTTGTGATCTTGATCACATTATTTACTAGTGCGAAATATGGTGTGTTGGGAGGAAAGGTTTTGGCCATCCTACCAAGACTTGACCTTTTTTTTCTTTTTCTTAAGAGTTCATGCAGATGTCAACATACCACCACCACAAAAAAAATCCTGGTTCAGGATGATCCTGAAACCCCAGTTCATCGTGCCAATCCAGTGGCATGATGGGATTCAATATGGTAACAAAATCATGGGAGTAGGATTTGGAAATGCTGGGAACATAATAGATGAACCCATGCAATTTTTGTGCTAGCTTATTTTTTAAAAAAATGCTAAAATGGTAACTGCAAAAAGGTCAAAATCCTGCTCTCATTTCTGCTCATCCCTCAAATGAGTAATGTGTAACAACACCAATTGTGGATTATAAGATACATGTAATGGTCAGAGATTATTTGGATACGCATTGCATGTATGCATTTTGGTAGGTTAGCATCCTGGATCCACTGTCAGCCCAATCCTGAGCTGCCCAGTGCACGGTTAGGGTTTTGTCCCCTTCCCCTGGGTAAAGCGAGTAGCCCCACAATGGGGCTACTCGATTCCATGTCAACCCAAAGTTAGAATCAAGAGCCTCCATGTTGGTCGGCCAACCTGACACAGAAGTTCTGAATCCTGTGCAGTGAAGTTCCACCAGTCCCACCTCCCTCCTGCCCCGCTTCCTCCCCCAGGAATGCCTCCTCCTCACCCTCTCCCTGCCTCCCCTCCGCCTTCCCCCTCCCCGGAACACCTCCTCGCCTGCCCCCACGTCCCCACCTATCTCTCTGCTGCTCGGAGGTCCATGCAACCGCTGAGCTGTGGAGTTCCTTACAGCATGTTTGCAACAGTGCACACTGGCGGTGAGCCGGCATGCCGAACTCAGGATTGGGCTCTGTGTCAGTAGAGGGGAAGATGGCAGCATCTCCAGAACTAAAAGAAGTTTTGCACTTTCCTGCAAACAGTCTCAGGAAGAATCATCGCCCTCCTGAATGACAAACCATGAAGTTGTGAGACAATGCTCAAAGGGCTTTTATCTGCCTCTCTGACTCAACATTAACCATCTCGCTAATGGGTTTTTTTTTTTTAAATCCCGTTACCACATTCTGCAGGTTTGCAAACAAAGAAACATTTCACCCAAACAAGAGCATCTCAATCAATCTATACCGCAATTGATCAATGGAATGATCCTTAAGATAGAGAAGTGGCAAATCAAATGGATTTCTCCCCTGCTCTCTTTGTTAGTTAATCTTTGAAGCTCTGTTTTTAATTTACTTAGCGTAACTTCTAAAGGTGTTCATGCCCATGAACGACCAAACATTCCAGCCAAGCTAAATACCCCTGAGCGTTACACATGCACATACAGAGAGGCACACACAGACACAAACACACAAGGATTTGTTAATTTATCTCTGAGTTCTTTTATACACAAAAGCACAGCTTGGGATTTGCTCTGTTGTATTGCACTTGTTAAATATCAAATAGAAACAAGAAGTTTTTTGTACTCTCTGGAAGTGCAATTGGACTTTGAAAGTACAGTAGTGACTGATTCTCTCCCTCCCCCCGTTGCATACTTATTCATTCATTCATTTTAAATTCTACTTTGTTTTTGCCCTGAGAGATTGTAACATATTTTGAACCTGCACGATGAATATATGATACTCATATGATACTCGTATGATAATGCCATTAAAAACACACCAGTACCATTAATTTAAAAATAAGGAGAACGAAAACAGGAATATATTGGCTTAACCAACAAGTGGGGAAAAATAAAGCTGTTATGTGAGTTTGCATGTGAGGCATCTCAATTCTGGAGCACCTGACACAGGTGATCTCCCAGCCAGGGGGCTTCTCCACTGTGGTGGTAACAGTGACGCAAGGTCTCCCCACCTCACCAGCAGGGCCAGCCACAAGAAGGCCACACCGGGCCCAGTGGCAGCTTGTCCCCACAGTCACCTACTAGAGGAATGAGGACAGCTGTGGTGAAGGCAAGCCAGGTGGCGGGTCAACCGGCTCTGCCACGGCTTCTGGCAATAGGTGTGGGCACCCCTCCCCTCGCAACTCAGTCACAGGTAGGCCAGTCCCCCTGTAATTGAGGGAGAAACCTGGATAGGCAACTGACATCTGGAACAAGTGGAGCAGAGCTGCTGTAACCAGGCACCAGAGGGGCAGAATTGGCAAGTGCTCAGCAAGTGTTTGCAGAATTGGGGGGTGAGGAGACTCGGCTTCCGCTGCCCAGCTGGGAGGAAGGAGTAAGGGGATGTAACCACAGGCTAACTCTTCAATCTGGAGGAGGCTGGCTAGCAGGTAGATTTCTGGCCTGCCTGTGAACTTGAAGAAGGCTGCCTGGTGAGAGTCATTAAGGACCCAGCCCTTTGGATTCAGATAGTAAGGACATCTGTGGCAAGTAACAGGGCCAAATCAGTGGTGGCCCCAGGATTATGGAATCACCTTGCTCCTGGCCTTTAGACTCTCAAGGACAACTGCCCTTTCACTATGTTTCTTAGGGCTGGCTTCAGGTTTCAGGGAACACAGACAAGAGTCAGTCCAGGGCCATCCCCCCCCCCCCCATTAAGTCTGCACCAAAAGCTCTTCCTTCCCTTTTCATGTTTTTGATATAGACCAAGAAGCTACACCATGTTTGGATGCTGCATAGCTAATTTTAGATTGTAAGCTCCTTGGGGCAAGGGACTCTTTTTTTCCCCCCTGTTACTGGATAAGGTTGGTTAGAAATTAAATAATAAAGGCCTCAACCTAGCTATTGGGTTAAATACTTTGTCAGTGCCAATGAGTTGGGTCGAGGGTTCCTTTCAGAGATTTATGCTGCTCTCATCTTCTCTGTGTTATCCATTTCAGTCTGCATCTTATTTTGAGTGTGTGTTAATTGATTTCCTTGCTTTTTTTAAAAAAAAAAAAAGTTTTATTATCAAAGGCCTGGGGAGAGGCATCAATCAATCAATCAACAGTATTTATATACCACTTTTCAACTAAAAGTTCACAAAGTGGCTTACAGAGAAAAATCAAATAACTAAATGGCTCCCTGTCCCAAAAGGGCTCACAATCTAAAAAGATGCAAAGAATACCAGCAGACAGCCACTAGAACAGACAGTGCTGGGGTGAGGTGGGCCAGTTACTCTCCCCCTGCTAAAAAAAAGGAGCACCCACTTGAAAAAGTGCCTCTTACCCAATTAGCAGGGGTATTCTGCAGGCATTGCTTGCAGAAAGTTAGTCTTTAAGTGAAGAAAGAAATGGGTTGATTTCACAGAAAGAGATATATGCTGATCATATATGCATGCTTATTTGTGGCATAGCTAGAGGGGGTGCAAAGCACTCAGTTTTGCAGGGAGCCTCACTGCAGTGTGCAAGCAGCCCCTCCCCCTCCCCTTCATAGCCATTCTGGGCAGCGGGACCATAAGGGAGGCATTTGCCTTTTCTCTGGGTCTGCCTCCGTTTTGCTCCCATCACCTGGAATGGCCCCAGAGGGGGAGGGTCTACTTGCACGCTGTGGTAAGGCTCCCTACAAAACTTAGTGCTTTGTACCCCCTCTAGCTACACCACTGCTCACAGGTAAGTGTGACTCCTTAAGCCTGTGCTGAACCATTTCATTGAACTTAAAGCAGCTTATTGAGTTCATTGAACTCAGAGTGCCTGCCTTTGGCTGCACCGTGCTTGGAGTTGCCAGTTTTTCCTCTTAAGCCTTTTAATGCCTCCCCTCCCCACCAGCTTAGTCAAAGACTTTCCCCATTCCACTTTGGCTGGCTTATTATGCATCTCTCAGCACTGTGAAAAAATGAAGAGTCGGTGATGATGGAAGGAGGGATCACATCCTTTTCAGCTGACTTAACACTGTGTGAAGCACCGAAAATTATTAATTGAACATCTTGATTATAAATTAGGTGGAAATAATGTTGAAGAAGCATCCCCTAGTCATTGGAGTTTATTATTAGGTCTTCGCACTTTGAGATTTGAATTTTGCTCTGGCAGTGGTAAATATAGTGATTATGGGGAGAGTGTGAGGCTCGTGGGCTGAGTCTCTGAATGTCAGCAAAATGAATCCTGGCGATTTTTGACACCGCTTTAGAACAGCAAGTTCTGAAATGTCACCTTTGCTATCTTGGGCCGCCAGTTCTCCAAGGAATCCTGCTGAAGGTCTCATTTAATGGTGGCGAATAATTCCTCAAACAGCAGGATTTGCTGTTTGCGTAAAGTGAGTCCACTATATTACATGGTATTACATGGAGAAGCAGAAAGTGGCAGGCGGAAGAAGAAAGAGAGGACATGAGCTCCCAACTTTTTCACTGTCCCCGGTTTTTTTGGCTTCTAATCGCAGCCTGGGCTGCTGTGCGTCAGCATTACCTGCTGATGTCTGCAAATCAAGAGGCTTCTGCAGAGCCAGCGAAAGCAGGCCTGCTCAGAAGAAAGCCCCATTGAGTTCAATGGGACTTACAGCCCAACCCGAACCAAAGCCTGGAACTGACAGAACATGCAGTCAGCCAATGCAGGCTGCCACAAAATCACCATAAAGCACTTTGTAGCAGGGTAGGGAGTCAGCAAATTGATGAGAAGGTCAGAGCCTTTCCACATGCTGGCAGATGCCTGCTAGAGCAGGTAAAACCAGAGTAGGGGGGAAACAGGGCAGGAGGAGGGTAGGGGGACAGTTGAATGAGATGAGGAGTGGGTGGAACAGGGAGGAGATGGGGTGAATGTGAGAGGATCAGGCCCAGGTGTGGGGTGAGTTCAGCAGCAGCATATGCCAAACTTAACCCTCTTCCTTCTGATCCACCTACACACATCAACTGGGACTAGAGCCAGTGGAACTTGGAGAACCAGCTGGCTGTTCATGCAGGCTGGTCCTCCGGCCTGGAGGGAATGCTCAAAACACAGAGCACTTGCCTTGCAAAGGAATCAGAGTGCCCAAGCTGCTGGGGCTGGATCCAGGGAAGCCCTGATTCCACTGCCTCCTTTGCTTTGCATGGCCTCCGGTGTGAAACCTTCTGTGGCCTTGAGACCTGACAGTTGTGTCGACCAATGAAAAACGGAAGAGATTTAATACACCACTCCGATTATGAACTTGCACGGGTCTTTTCATGAGAGGAAACCAATAAAGTTCAGAATATTTATTTTCCTGCTTACATAGCTGTCCTAATTTCCACCTCCTCTCCTAGAGTGAGAGGACCTGGAATTCAGAAGGATCCCTTTACTGTGACTCTTTCTGACCCGAGCACATCCTGAGCCCCGTAAACAACACTCAGGCATAAATCAATTATCTCGGTGTCTTTTTGATTTATGGCAATGAAGTGTTTTGTGTAAATCAACCTGAGATCCTAAAGAAAGGTGCCTGGAGTCTTTGGAGTGACAGATTTATCTCAGGAACAGACTTCAAGGAGGAGCAACCGGGTTGAAATATCATCTTCCCCCCAGTTTCCACCTCAACCTTCCTCACTTTTTTTTTCTGAATTGAAAGTAGAAGCACTGGGCTAGAACAGTAAAGGTCTTAGAGCTCATTGCCAAAGCCTCATGGCATGGTATAGGGAAGTTGTATTTAATTTACAATGAGATAATTTGTGGGCAAGGGGCATCAAAGCAAAACATGACCAGAGGCTGAATCCAGGTGCTGGAGCTTTTCACTCAGTGTAGCCCAGCTGGGCTAACTCGGTTCAAAAGAAAATATTTTCCCAGGCATGCTCTAAGACACATGTCACATGCTCATGTGAGGGAAATCTGTGGCATGTGCAGACTCATGGCATGACTCAGTGGAATGATGTGCAACGATGACAATAGCTGCAACAAAAGGTAGCTTTTATTGTGGGGCTAATGGTGCACAAACTGGGAAGGGAAATCAAAATGATAAGCAATATCAGCACATATTGTACATGAGCGATCACTCAAAAATCAGATGCCAAGCGTCAGGGGTTTTGAGGTCCTTGTTGGCATCCTTCAGTCTCGGAAGACTATGGTGTCACGCTCTGAATGGTGGTTCTGGAACAGAGTGTCCTCTCCAGTGCGCGAAGCCTAGATAAAGTAGGTATGGAGGACAGGCTATTACCCATGCAGCAAATCGCCCCTCTCCACGTCGCTGAAATGGTCCAATGGAAAGGCAGAAGCCAATACGGTCGGTTCCAGCAGCATCGCAGGAGTTGCCAGAACGTGACTGTGTTCAGCCATGAACTGCCTCAGGGACTCCGACGCCGGATTTTGCCTCGAGGTTGACTCCTGAAGCCTTTTCCATAACTGGATGTAGCCACAAGGCAGTGGAGGTTTGGGATCAGAGTTTTCCTTCTCTCAGATGAGCTGCCTTCCCAGGCTGACGAGCCCCATCTACCAGGTGGCTGTTTAGTCACCTCTTGCGACAAGTACAGCCAAACTGAGGGCCTATTCTTATCCCCAGACCCCAGGGGTAGGGTTTCTAGGTAGGGAGAAAGAAAAAGAGGACATTCTTGCAAGGAGGAGAATGGCCATCACGGTGGAGGGTAGAAAGGAGGGGGAACAGTGCGTTGCCTCATCTAGAGTGTGACAAAGAACTTCACCAGCATGGACTCCCAGATTGAATTTGGCCATGGTGTTGGAGAGGACAAACTACAGTCAGAGTTTCTTCTCTTGTGCTATAAATGACTTTGTTTGTGCCAAATCAGGAAGCTCCCAGGCTGTGGCTTTCGTGCATGGGGTCAAATGTACTGTGCCTGCAAGCTGCGACTGCCCATGCAATTTTTCCAAAAACCAGGCAATGCTTTCTGATATCACGCCAGCCTGACAGAGTGTGGGGTGGGCTGATTGCTCTGGCAGCGAGAAGGGTGGCCTGCCTGTGGGATCTAAGACCTGTTGCCATGAGCCTGGGTCACACTCCTTACTGGCCTGGATCAGGCTTCTATGGCATGCACCCAACACCGCATGTATGAATGCATCTCCGTGCATTGGAAAGAAAAAGAAAGAAAGAGGTTGATCAGGCCACACTTGGGATTGGAGGTCAGCCCTGTGTCCCACGTGGCTGACCCCTGGCTCTTAAGGTCCACATAAAGCCTACTTGGGATGTACAGTGTACTTGTTTGTTTCTGTTTATTTCCCCACATGAACAGTATTTGCATGCAACACAAAATACACCAGAGAAACCATTCAGTGTCATGGACCAAAATGGTTTGAGTGTTTAGGCAGCAGTGCCATGATGCATTGCCCAAGATGCACACACAACATGTTCAGCAGTTAATCTGACAGCCTTTGGTCTTGCAAAGAGTAGTGGCCAAAATGGAATAAGAAACAAGAGCAACTCACGCAACAAATAAATGCAACCCATCCGTTTCCCATGCAAATCTCCTCCTTGGTGTTTAGGAAGCTTCCATGAAAATGGAATCTCTCCTGCAGGCATCACACATTACTCAATTCCAACCTTATAAATAACTTTTTTTTAATGGGGCAATTAAAAAAATGCAGTACAATAAAACACAACGAATGTTTCTCCCTTGTAACCATTCTTCCAGAAATGGGGAGAAAGAACTTTGAAATCCAAAAGTTGCAAAATGAGCGAGTCACCAAACTGACTTTCCAGATGAAGCTTCCCCAATTAAGAACTGAATTTATTTACCGGCGTACAGTATTAGCACAATCGAGTCCCCCTGGAATCACTTAGTTCCAGGAATTATTGCTGAATACAAAAGCTCATATAATCCATCATGAGTCAAAATTGTATATCAAACCACCTAATTAAAGTTCTTCCTTAAAATACAATTACATTTGCAGCCTAATCCACAGAAATGGGCTATGATGGTGGAGGAGGAGGTGCTTGTCTGCGCCGCAGATGCACGTTCCTTGAACAAGCCATAATCCTGAGATTTCGCTCTCTATGCTGGTTTTAGGCCACAACTCCAGCACACGTCTTTGTGCCAACCAGAGCCTGTTGCTAGGATGATCAGAGACAAATGATGGTGGCGGAAGCAGTGACGGACCTAGAGGGTGTGCAAAACACCAAGTTTAGCAGGGTGCCTCAGCTTGGTGTGTAAATGTCCCTTCCCTCCCTCCTTTGGAGCTATTCTGGGCCAGTAGAGCAGCGGTCTCCAAACCCCAGCCCAGGGGCCAGATGCGACCCTCAGCAAGCCTCTATCCAGCCCACGGCCAGCCTCTGATCTCCTGAAAGCCTCTGGTCCAGTTGACCAAATACAACTGGAATTGTGCTTATGGGGTGGGGGAATGGGAGACCTTTTATGTGTGTGCTTTATTTCTTAGGCTGTGTTGGTGCTTGGAGAAATCCTGGGCATTTAAGCCCATTCATTCATTCTAATATATTTATTTAGTCTGCGTGACTTCCTCTTTGCCGACGATGCAGCTGTCACTACCCACTCTGCCAAAGATCTCCAGCAGCTCATGGATCGTTTTAGCAAGGCCTGCCAAGATTTTGGACTGACAATCAGCCTGAAGAAAACACAGGTCATGGTTCAGGATGTGGACTCACCTCCCTGCATTACAATCTCTGAGCATGAACTGGAGGTTGTCCATGACTTTGTGTACCTTGGCTCAACGATCTCCGACACTCTTTCTCTCGATACCGAGCTAAACAAGCGCATCGGTAAAGCAGCTACCACGTTTTCCAGACTCACAAAGAGAGTCTGGTCCAACAAGAAGCTGACGGAACATACCAAGATCCAGGTCTACAGAGCTTGCGTCCTGAGTACACTTCTGTACTGCAGCGAGTCATGGACTCTTCACTCACAACAGGAGAGGAAACTGAGCGCTTTCCACATGCGCTGCCTCCGACGCATCCTCGGCATCACCTGGCAGGACAAAGTTCCAAACAACACAGTCCTGGAACGTGCTGGAATCCCTAGCATGTATTCACTGCTGAAACAGAGACGCCTGCGTTGGCTTGGTCATGTCATGAGAATGGATGATGGCCGGATACCAAAGGATCTCCTCTATGGAGAACTCGTGCAAGGAAAGCGCCCTACAGGTAGACCACAGCTGCGATACAAGGACATCTGCAAGAGGGATCTGAAGGCCTTAGGAGTGGACCTCAACAGGTGGGAAACCCTGGCCTCTGAGCAGCCCACTTGGAGGCAGGCTGTGCAGCATGGCCTTTCCCAGTTTGAAGAGGCACTTGCCCAACAGTCTGAGGCAAAGAGGCAAAGAAGGAAGGCTCACAGCCAGGGAGACAGACCAGGGACAGACTGCACTTGCTCCTGGTGTGGAAGGAATTGTCACTCCCGGATTGCGGATTGGCCTTTTCAGCCACACTAGACGCTGTGCCAGAACCACCTTTCAGAGCGCGATACCAGAGTCTTTCGAGACGGAAGGTTGCCAATACAATATACAATATACAATATATATATATATTTCCAGCCCTTGACATTGTGGCAGATATTTGATGTGGTCCTTTGGTCGGAAAGTTTAGACATCCCTGCACTGCAGTATAATGGAGGCATACACCTGGAATGGCTCCGATGGGAGGGAGGAACCACTTGCACACCAAGGTGAGATACCCTGTAAAACTTAGTGTTTTGTACCCCCTCTAGGTATGCTGCTGGATGGAAGGGGCCATACTTGGGGATGCACTTGAATTTTGACCAATCATATTTTTTGACCTTTTCTGCTGTTCTGATCCATCTCATCCTGCAGGTGGAAGGGATGCAAATGGCAGCTTTTTCCCCTTTCTCCATTGATATTTTGGTGGCGTTTTGAATAACCCATTTGAGTTCATATTCTCATCAGCTTGATGTCTTTATTTTAGTGCATTGTTCTGCTGCTGAATAATGGCCAAGAATGGTCAGCTGATGGAATCTAATGGTTAGGACCTTTCTGCCTTATGAAATATGTCTTGAAAATGCATGCAGTCTTTCAGATGACAGCAGTCTACCATCAGTCGAACATAGGTGTAGGGTGTGCCTTCTACCTAAAGTTCTTGGTATTTTTTTGTCTAATTGGTGTGTGAAGTGACACCCTGTCTGCCAATGGTCTCTTTCCATTTCTGCTGCTAACAAGCTGCTAATGACCCTTCAGACCCTGGGGCAACTACACCTTGCCTTTCCCAAATCCCTGCAGTATCGACAGTGGCATCGCTAGGGAGGTGCAAGGGGTACAGGCCACAGTGGGTGACATGCAAAAGGCAGGTGACATCACTTCTAGGCCAAACTTTTAAAACCTTGATATTTTTGAATAATGCCATCATGCTATATATCATTTGATGCGTAATTACATGCAGAATGCAATGAAACAAACTGTGTTCAGGTAGCTCTACTCTATCAAAAGGTATAACCAAAAAACAAGCAGTACTCACCACACCCACTACCTGGCGCATTGCCCCGCCCACTGCATGGGAGGAGGTCCGTTATGGGGGTGACCTGCTGGCCTCCTGCACCAGGTGATGCAAACCCTCATGATGCCACTGAGTATTGATCTACTCCTGTGGGAGAAGGAAGAACAAAGGGGTTGCCTTATGCCATCACATTTTGCCCTGCCTCCGTGCATATCAAGTTTGGATCTCTCAGGCTAGTATTCTTCAAACCAAAAGCTGGCAACTCACCTGACACAAAGATAAAACATCAGCCCTTAAGATCAATCTGATGATCCTTTAATAGGATAAGTCCTCCCTGCCCTGCCCCGCCTCCCCCCCACCCACCTCTTAGCTTAACAAGTTTGTGGATCCAGCTGGGTGGTGTCCCCTCCAAATGCTCTCAAACACCTTCTTAAAACAAGACAAGTGCAGGATGCAATGCTTCTGCTGCAGTTTGGCTCTTGACGGCTGCCGTGTCCAACTCCGCCGCGCCGACAGTTTGCGTAGCACTCTGGGCTCTTTTGGAAAGAAGGACGCCATCAAGCTGAAAGACACCATTATCCCGTTACCCAGAGTGGCCCAGCATGCGAAGCCCAGCCTCTTTCCAGCGCATGCCAGCGAAATAATGACAAGTGCAGCAATGCCTTTCAAAGCCCCATGACTTTGTTTACTGTTTTTCAGAGGTCAGGGCGGATCCAGCCGAACTCAGAAAGGAGGCCTGTCCATCGAGGGGATGACAGACGCGAGGCATAAACGCAAGCCTTATATATTTATTTATTTCAATATCAACCCTTTGGCAAGGGACTGGCTGGGAAAATCTGTTGCTGTGAATGCTGTCCAAAAAAGCAGCGATTCGCTCTAGCAAGGCACAGGATAACTTCAGCTGCCCTGGGATATGTTAATTTGAGCCATCCTGGGAGATGCCAACTCACTGCCAGGATAATGGGGCATTCCAAATGCCAATCAAGGTCCTTTTTTGGACTGCCTTCGGGCATTTTTTGGAAAAGGGAGCAGCTTTAATGGGACTGTGCAGGGCCAGCGCTCCCTTTCTCCATTAAACAGAGCAAATAACCTTTGAGTGGAAAGGGGTGGGGGTAATTTTCTGTGATTTCCCCAGTTAATTTGCCTGCTATTATGAACTTTCCAATACCTTCTCCTCTCCTGCTGACACAACAGAGGGACATGGCTGCCTCCACATACATAATCATGCCAAAACAGAGACGGAAAACAAAACAGAGACGAAGCAAGGAGTGCAAGATACAATTCCACGGAGCCAAGAGACGTGGCTTTTGAAACAGGCAATGCCATGCAAAATGCCCGCTGGATCAGGAGAGAGGCATGCATTTTCCCTGTTATTGCCTTAGCATATGTGAATTTGAATCACCTTTTGCAACAGTCAAGGTGACGTCTAGAAAATAAGAATCACTAAAAATAAGACGACGTAGAAAAACTAAAGATGCATGAAGGATCAGGACATAAACAGCCCCACAGTAGAAACAAAACCGGCCCTCGAAAGAGCCCTTATTTGATCTTGCTCCCCATTTGGTCTAATTTGATGGAATGTGTTATGTGAAACAATGGAGAAAAAGCCATTTGTCTCGGGGTAGAAGAAGAGGTGGTGCCCACAAGAGTCCTGGTTCTCCTGCCCCCCAACTGTTCATGGGCCTTATATCAAAAATCTTGGTAA